>NC_061508.1:355435625-355456424 GCF_022539505.1 Lolium rigidum
TGGGTTCACCTCGAACCCGGGAGTATTCCTCTTAGGACCCAAGAGGAGCTCCAAGACAATATATGTTTGATGCTTGTAATAATAAGTGAATGAGTTATGGACCCTGCTATGTTCTGTTGTACTACTCCGAGGGATGTAATATTTGCGGAATGGTACTTCGTGAATGTTATATCAACGACTGGCATACTACAACATGCAGTGGTATGCAGGGTCACCACACACTGACACTAAAATGCCATAAGGCAAATGATGTGAATTCCACTCATTAGTGGAACCACCATTTAGGTCATGTTAGAAAGGAACGCATGAAGGAACTCCATTTGAATGGATTTTTGGAGTCATATGATTTTTGAATCATTTGGCGCTTGCAAATCTCTTCTAAAGAGAATGACTTAAATACCGTTCATACGCCAAGAGTTGAACGGGCAACTAACTTAGTGGAAACATACATGGTGATGTATAGGTTCACTGGGCATAGCTGTGTGCGGGAGATTCTTCTACTTCATGAAAACTTCTAACAATGAATTGAGTATATATATGTGGATATATTCGATAAGGAAGAACTTTGAAACATTTGAATGGATTCAAATAAATTTCACCATGAAGTGGAAATCATCGTAATAGAAAAGTCAAATATCTATGATTGGATCATGGTGGAAATATTTGAATTACGAGTTTTAGCGAACATCTAAGAGATTTATGAAATTGTTCTACAACTCACGTTTCTTGGAGTATCATAATGATGATGGAGTATCCAAGAGACGTATCCAAACCTTGTTGGATTAATGATGAGATAATATAAAATGACGCCATTATATTTTTGTGGATTATGCTTTAGAGACTGCCGCTTTTACACTGAATAGAGCATCATCATGATCCATTGAAATGACACCATACGAGTTATGGCATGGGTATAAACCCTAAATAGTCCTTTCTTAAATTTTGGTATGCATAGCATAAGTAAATGAGTTTACAACCAAAATCGGATAAATGTCTTTGTTTATTATCCCATAAAATTTATTGGGAATTCTTTCCACTATAAAGTCAAAGACAAAAGTGTTTGTCGATGTTTCTTACTTATTTCAAAGAAATTGTTTCTAGCGAACTATTTGAGTGGGAGGACAATGGAACTTGATAAGGTTCATGAACCTGAGCATGATGATCAGAGTAGCACAGCATCGGAAATGGTTCCGGAAGCAGCTACGAAGATCATGGCTCCCATGTCTACAAAGTGTTATATTCATGGAGATCAAAGTACTTATTGAACCTTGTAGATGTGGTTTATTTTGTGATCGAATAAATGATTTGTGGACAAAGGATTGTTTTTGAACAATGATAAACCAACTACATACAAAGAAGTTATGATGGGCCCTAACTCCGTTAAAATGGTTGTGCGCCATGAAATCCAAGATAGGTGAATACTTTTTGAAAGTAAAAGAATCTATAAAATAGATGGACTTGGATGGAATATCCTTAAAAAAGCTTGACTTATCGAAAAGTTGTTTACGACAAAGTTCAAAGAGTTGACTACGATAAGATTAGATCTTCCGTAGCGATGCTTATAGTCTATGTGGATTATTCTAGTAATCGCTACATATTTCTTTTATGAGATACTAGGAAACATGCCCGCGCGTTGCGGCGGCTTGATTTACTGAATAATCTTTTACGAGAATGCAACAACCGTCGCGAATATTTGAGAATATGGTTTCGTTACTTTTCAGGTGTCTAAATTGCTTTTTAGCTAGTTTTCATATTTTCATATTTTGTAAATCTATAAGTCACCTAAAATTGTATCCTCTTTTGTCGGTTAGTTATAGCATAGGGAGGTTCGATGGTTTACAACCGAAATGGTTAAAAGTTTTAGGCAACTCAAACAAATATTAAAATGAAAACAGATGTTTTAGCATAAACTCACTATGGTGACCGTTTAAAATATTATACGCTCAGATGTAGTACTCACTTGCACTTGCATAATGCATAAACCAGTTTAATCCAAGAGAAAGAGAGCAACTTTGTTTAAATAAGAATAAATAGGCGAAACTCAAAAGTGGTCCCAAGTGCATATACATCTGTATGTATAAAACATATTTGTACTCTACCCAAAACGTACGTCCTTTGAGCATCTCCGGTCGCGTCCCTCAAACCGTCCCCCAAAGGGATTTGGGGCGCGCCGGACAAAAAAGCGTTCCAGCCGCGTCCCCCAAAGCCCTTTTTTGTCCGGCGCGCCCCATATGGTGTCCGGCGCCCGAGCCCGTCCCCGTCCCACGGGGGACGCACCGGGCACGCCGGACACAACGAAAGCGAGGCGAGGAGGCGCGGGGCCGACGCGTCGGCCGGCACGGTTAATTTTAACCTAACCGTCGCCTACCTCGCGACGGAAGTTATTCGCGCGCAGCGGCATCTTTGCCTTAATGGCGACGGAGGGGCAGGCGAGACGTCTCGTCGGTGCTGCGCGGCCTCCACGTGTCGCCGGCGTTCGCACGCCACCGCCCGTTCCCGCGCGATCTTCCCGCCTCTTCTCGTCTGTTCCCGCGCTTTCTTCCCGACGCCGGCGTCTATAAAAGGTCTCCCGGCTCATCAATGGTAGCCACCACACCCCGCCGGCAACAAACACAGCCCTCGTCGCTCCACAGCCGTCTCCTCCATCACCAGCGGCAATGGCGAACCGGCCCGGCGATGGCCACTTCCCTCCACCGCCGTCTCCTCCATTGACGAGCCGGCAGCGGCGTGCGGCACTCGAGGAGGCACTCGAGGAGGAGGCCCGCCAGCGGCGTGAGGCGCAGCAGGCGGCGGATCTAGCGGCGTTCTCCGCCCTCGCCTCCGCGGCTGAGGAGGCCGCGGCGGCAGCAGCGTGGCAGGAACAGCGGTGCGACACCGTTGCGGCGTTCGACGCCTCGACGGGACAAGAGGCGCGACGGCGCCGGTACCGGGAGGACATGGAGCAGCGATGGGCCGACGAGCGCCGGCGCCGGCGCGATGAGCGGCGGGCGCTGTTCCGTGAACGGCGTGACTCGATCGAGCGCCGGCGGCGTGAGTCGATCGAGCTCCAGCAGCAGGCGACGGCGGAGGAGCGTCGACAGCGGGAGTCGGCGCTTACGGCGCTATGGGGGAGGCGGGCGGAGCAGTTGACGGCGGCCGACGCGTTTGCAGCGGCGATGATGGAGGCGCCAACAGATGTGGAGGAGGAGGCGCCAATGGAGGAGGAGGCCGAGGCGGAGGAGACCGAGGTGGAGGACGACGACGACGACGACGAGTTCGACTGGTCCGACGACGACGCCCCGCACCCGGACGAGACGGCCGATCAGCAATGCGCCCTCGTCGAGTCCTTCGAGTCGGAGAAGAAGCTCCAGGACGAGGCCCGTGCCCGCGAAGAGGCGCAGATTCGTCGCGCCGTCGAGCTCTCCCTCCATGCGGCCCAGCAGGGGAGGGCGGAGGAGGACTATCGGCGGGAGCGGCACCGCTCGGCCACCGCCGAACGCAAGGAGAGGAGGCGCGCGCAGGAGGAGCTGCGGCGTAGGGGAGGAGACGACGGGGCGGGGCCGTCGAACGCGCCGCCGGGCGGTCAGTAGCCTAGGTTTAGATGAAATCTAGCCGTTTTCATTCAAACTTTGTAATATATAATCAAAATTGAATGAAAACCTTTATTTTCCTGCACAAATATTCATTTGGGGGCGGCCTTTGGGGGACGCGGCTGGGGAGCGACGTCCCCAAACGCGGCACGAGCAAACACGTCCCCAAACGCTCAATCCGGCGCGGTTTGGGGGACGGTTTGGGGACGCGACCGGAGATGCTCTTTGTTCGACTAAATAACGGGCGTGGGACAAAACAATTTTGGTACGCCCACCATGCCTTCCCAATTGCAATCCAGGGTTCACGTTTCCGTCTGTGTTGATTACAAAGTATACGGAGCCAATTCTTCTGAGCTCGCCCCACATCCATCGTCTTCCACCTTGATGTAGGAAATATGTGTCCTACAACTATATTCAATTTATTTGGAACTTCATATATTCTGTTACCTCATTATGGAATTGAAACATGTGTTTATACATGGAATTGCTATGGTTAATTAGCATGAAAATTATGTTTGCTGGAACTTGTACTTAAGGATTTGCTTAAGGAAGCTGGTTGGTTAATATTGGAGTACAATGTCTACGATACACTGGAAATATAGCCCGGGCACAATATTAACTGGAAGGAACTAGGCTATTGATCAGATTACAGCCCTGATGTAGGCCTACATAATTAGTCGGAATTTGATTTAATTATGACACATACCTCACATATGTGTGTTCTGGGACATGTACAAATAGTATCCAATTAACAGATAAATTATATCATGGTTGGTAATTTTATCTGGACACTGTTTGGAAAACGAGTTTAAAATAACTTGGAAGCTTATCTGTAATTGGAGTTGGACTCTGGAAATTACAGTATAAGTAGGTCCCTACCCTCTAGCCTCAATTTTGTAATTGTGAGCGGCACCACGGAAAAGTGCAGAGGAATAGAGGGTAGACCTAATCCCATCGGTTTCTTACAATGGTATCAGAGCGCACGGTTTAGGTTGACGGCGATTAACCGGAATCAAGTAGTACGGTTAGTTTCGGTCGTCACCGATCCATATTGCTTCCGCAGCAACTCTGCTCCTACCCGTCCGCCGCGCACACAAGCCTCACAACCAATCTCGCCTATTCAAGATCGATCTAGCTTTACACCGCCGCATCCAATCGATCTCCACCTGCGCCCAAGCCCGTTGTTCTCTGCAGAAGACGCCGCCCACTCTAGAAGCCAGTCCACGCCCGGCCGGCCTCGCCGATCTCGGTCGCCGTCACTCCAGTCCGCCTCGCCGCCGCCCGACGCCCTACCGCCGCGAGCAGGGAACGCCACGCCTTCGTCTCCACCTGAGCTACGCCCGGTCGTCGATCCGTCTGCCGCTACCAGCTTCTGACTTCCGACGTGCACATCCTCACACAATCCTGCTGTTTGGAATCAACAGCATCAGTACGTCTCCCACGAGCTACAAGCTTGGAATCTGAAGGTCAATTTTTTTTTCTTTAGCTGCTACTGCATTGAGGTGTTATCTGCTGTCTGTTTCGGGAATTTTTCCTGCTGTTTGGAATCATCAACGTCAGCGCAAGATATCCAATGGCTTCCAATAGTGTTTTTGCTGAATTGCTGAGATCATACAAATTGGATGGATCAAATTACACTATTTGGAAGAGGAAAATCACGTTTTTACTCACTGCTGAAAACATAGATTATATTACTATGACACCTGATGTAGGAAATATGTGTCCTACAACTATATTCAATTTATTTGGAACTTCATATATTCTGTTACCTCATTATGGAATTGAAACATGTGTTTATACATGGAATTGCTATGGTTAATTAGCATGAAAATTATGTTTGCTGGAACTTGTACTTAAGGATTTGCTTAAGGAAGCTGGTTGGTTAATATTGGAATACAATGTCTACGATACACTGGAAATATAGCCCGGGCACAATATTAACTGGAAGGAACTAGGCTATTGATCAGATTACAGCCCTGATGTAGGCCTACATAATTAGTCGGAATTTGATTTAATTATGACACATACCTCACGTATGTGTGTTCTGGGACATGTACAAATAGTATCCAATTAACAGATAAATTATATCGTGGTTGGTAATTTTATCTGGACACTGTTTGGAAAACGAGTTTAAAATAACTTGGAAGCTTATCTGTAATTGGAGTTGGACTCTGGAAATTACAGTATAAGTAGGTCCCTACCCTCTAGCCTCAATTTTGTAATTGTGAGCGGCACCACGGAAAAGTGCAGAGGAATAGAGGGTAGACCTAATCCCATCGGTTTCTTACACTTGAGAGGGTCTTTGCCCAAATTCTCCCCCTGCCTTCATCTGTCAGATCCTTCCGTCGTCGTCTGTTCCCTCATCCTATTAATTTCTTAAGCCAATGTTACTGCAAGGCATTCATTATATATCCACCTGTACTCCATCTGTACTCTCGTTGGCCCAGGGCAGCAACAACCATCAGCAGAGCACGTTACATGTGCTCATCATTAATTTCTTCGTTAACCTTCTTACGGAGTAGTACAATTTAGACTTCAAGACCAATCTGAGTACAATTTAGACTTCAAGACCAATCTGTGCTGCTGCTTGTTGATTTGCAACTTGGCAGCGTATATGAACCGGCAGGAGTGGACGTAAATCCACGAGGTGGGATTATTATTAGCCACCAATCACATATCTATTTGTTGAGTTCGGGGCAATTTTCTCCTGGCGCGTTGCTAGCCCATGGCCGGAGGGCCCTAACTCTGTATCAGTCTTCGTAGCCCATTCTGCCGATTGGACCAAGCTATGCCAGTCCAAACGAAGGCCTAATTCGCATCTCTCTATCATCAGGATCGCAATCCTTCTCAAAAAAAAAAAAAAAAAAAACAAAGCAGGATCGCAATCGAGCACGGGAATGAAAATTTTCCCCAATCGCGTAATCTCCTGCTCCGACGACTACCGGAATGCTTCACAGCCGCTATATCCCTTCCCCCGATGGCCGCGACCGCTCTTCCCTTGCTGGCAGTAGCCTCCTCTACATCTTCTCCATTCTGTTGGTACTTGGTAGTAGTAGATTCGTCGCGCCTCCTTCCGTCGGATACGGAAGAGGCTCCCTCGAGTACTACCGCGTCTCCTTCCGCCGAAGTCGCCGGCTGCTGTGTTTCCTGCCACCGGAGACGGAAGAGGCCTCCTCGTCGGCAGGTTCGGGCTTCCGCCGCACGAGAGAGAATCAGGGGAAATTGAAGTTGAGCCCGAGGGGAGGTTCCCCTGCTCCTGCACACCCTCCCGCATGCGCGTGCAGCCTCCATTCCTGCTCTCTACTCCTGCTCGCCGCCGTGCTCACCCTCCCTCCTGCGTGCGCTGCCTCCCGCTGCGTCTGTCTCGTGGGACCTCAGATGCCAGCTTGTTCTTTCCGTCTCGACACTCGCGCTCCCCTGCCGCTTGGACCTCCTTCCCGAGCAGGCTGACCTTCCTACCTCGAGGGCGATGCGCCTTGCTCTCCCCTGCCGCCTAGACCACGGGAAAAGCTGGTGAGGGGACCCAGGACCGGAGCGGGAGGCGGATCTGGAGGGTCTCGGTGGTGAGGAGAAGACTGAAACTGAACCGGTACGGTGGTATTTTGCCGTATTATGTATTTAGGTGGGAGGGCAAAACGGTCCAAAGAAAAGTTGGACGAAAATTTTGGCAGAAACCTTAGCTCCTTTATTATTACTAGGAAAAATGCCCGTGCGTTGCACCGGGAGAAACAAATATTTACAGTAAACTATCCATAAAATTATCTATAGAAGGGAAGCCGTAGTTGGGAGAGAAAAACGGCCTCTTCAAAGATGCCCTTGTGTTGCATCGGAAAGTAAATATATGAACTTTAGACAAAATTACCGACACTGCTTAAATTTTGCTCCATGTCCAAATCAAAGGGTATCTGCTCGTTGTCCCAGCCGGCGCTCGCCACTCCGCCACCAAGATCCTCTACACCGGCCATCTCATGCTTTTTCAGTAATATTATCCGGTGTTTTTTGTTTCGGTTTAAATAAACTCCCTGCTTTTCGTTATTTTTGTCTAATACTATCCTCTTTTTATTTTCTCTTTTAGAAAAACTCATTCCTTTTATTCCTTAAAAATTGAAATATTTTTTCAAATAAAAATAAAAGCTTTTGACTGAGATAGGGAGCTCGTCGGCCGACTCGGCCCAGCCGAGAGGCCAAAGGCCCTAGCTGGCCCCCTTCGGCCCAAGTTAGCCCCACTCAAGCAAACAAACCCTAGACCCCCACCACCAGAATACCCCTATCACTTTTGCAAACAGGACCCCGCCACCAATTTTCTAAACGCGATCAAGTCTCATTCCTCCTGCGCCGCCCTCCCACTTTCGGCTTTCTGCTCAAACACCGATGGTTTCAAGTCCTACACCGAAGAATTGCGTACAAATTTAAAGTGTACATTTTCGGAAACTTCTCTGTGCTCTTGAGCACAAGTGAGCTCGTTTTCCAAAAAATTGAAAATGGTAATTTTTGGTCTTAAAAATTCAGCCAAAAAATACGTAGATATTAATTAAATTAACTATCTCAAAACAACATTAGTGGAGGCCTATCTCACAGGTACAGTTATTGAAGGAACTCCTCCCATGAAAAGAAACCCAACTTCACCAATAAAAATACACCCCACGAACCATAGCTTGTAAATAGAGATTGTAAAACAACATATTCTCAACTATTACAGTATAAGATCCACCTGCCAACCTTTTTTCGTCCGCTTCATCTTCCTCCTAGCCCACACGCTCGCCCGCGTCCCCAGCCGGCAGCTGCATCCGGGCTAGCCACGCTCTCCCCCGCCTGGTCGCGCCGCCGCCGGGAGCCCCTCCCATGACGTTGTGCTTCCTTTGTCATCCGCTTCCGTCACGCGCCCGCACAGGCCTGCAGGAGCACCAGCGCCGCCCTAACACCTGCGCGTGCTCATCCACCGTCGGCCGGCCGCTCGCCACTCTCCTGCCGTGCGCCCCTGCTCCGGCCAAAATAATTTTGCATTTTGCATTTATTGAAAATAATATTTCGTTAGGAAATAATTGGTCAATAATGTGGTAGGAAAAAATGTTTACACGTATTAGTGATGTAACGTGTCGGGAAAAAAAGTGTACACGTATTCAGGATGTGCACAAGAATCGATGAAAAATGATAGAAAAAAAATCTCGCGTGGTGTTGTGCTGCTAAAATATAAGTCCATGGCACCACGTGTGTGCTATAGAGAAAGTGATAAGGACCTTCTTCCCGGGAGGAAAGGGGATCCATCGATGCCCCTATTTCACCACGACCTCTCTCTCATGCGCGGGCACCGGACTCCCCCGTGATCTCCATCCTTCTCGTTGACTCAACCACACATCTGAGCTTCCCCTTCTCTGCGCCGGTATCCTGTGCCCCTTCTCCATGGTCGTGGTCCCATGGACCTATGAATTCTGCCATTCTGTATAGCTCCTATCCATTGAACAGGCTCAGCTCTGCGACTCTCTAGCATTCCTGACTCTTGGTGCCTCTTTTTTCCATTGGGATTCAATTCCTTCCTGATTAGATCTTAGACCAACAATGGTGCTGCTAGTTCTCGTTTTCCAAGGAGGCTTGTTGATTTCTAGAAACCATGCGTATATAAACAGGTGACACTTCATATAATAGAGCGAGTTGGGACTATTTTTGTAAACAAAATCTCAATGCTTAGCTACCGTAGCCTTTCGATGGGGAAGCTCGCTTGTGTGTCTTGCATACTGATGCGTGTAGTTGACACGTCCGTTGGGAACCCCAAGAGGAAGGTGTGATGCGCACAGCGGCAAGTTTCCCTCAGTTAGAAACCAAGGTTTAATCGAACCAGTAGGAGTTAAGAAGCACGTTGAAGGTTGATGGCGGCGGGATGTAGTGCGGCGCAACACCAGAGATTCCGGCGCCAACGTGGAACCTGCACAATACAACCAAAGTACTTTGCCCCAACGAAACAGATGAGGTTGTCAATCTCACCGGCTTGTTGTAACAAAGGATTAACCGTATTGTGTGGAAGATGATTGTTTGCAGAGAAAACAGTAAAAACAAGTATTGTAGCAGATTTGTATTTCAGTATTAAAGAATGGACCGGGATCCACAGTTCACTAGAGGTGTCTCTCCCATAAGATAAAAGCATGTTGGGTGAACAAATTACAGTCGGGCAATTGACAAATAAAGAGGGCATAACAATGCACATACATGACATGATAAGTATAGTGAGATTTAATTGGGCATTACGACAAAGTACATAGACCGCCATCCAACCGCATCTATGCCTAAAAAGTCCACCTTCGAGGTTATCATCCGAACCCCTCCGAGCATTAAGTTGCAAAGCAACAGAACAATTGCATTAAGTATGGTGCGTAATGTAATCAACAACTACATCCTCGGACATAGCGCCAATGTTTTATCCCTAGTGGCAACAAGCACAACACAACCTTAGAACTTTCTCATCATCGTCCCAGTGTCAATGCAGGCATGAACCCACTATCGAGCATAAATACTCCCTCTTGGAATTAAAAGTAAAAACTTGGCCGAGCCTCTACTAGTAACGGAGAGCATGCAAGATCATAAACAACACATGTATAATAACTTGATAATTAACATGACATGGTATTCTCTATCCATCGGATCCCGACAAACACAACATATAGAATTACATATAGATGATCTTGATCATGTTAGGCAGCTCACAAGATCTAACGATGAAGCACAATGAGGAGAAGACAACCATCTAACTACTGCTATGGACCCATAGTCCAGGGGTGAACTACTCACTCATCACTCCGGAGGCGACCATGGCGGTGTAGAGTCCTCCGGGAGATGAATCCCTCTCCGGCAGGGTGCCGGAGGAGATCTCCGGAATCCCCCGAGATGGGATCGGCGGCGGCGGCGTCTCGATAAGGTTTTCCGTATCGTGGTTTTTCGCCTCGGGGGTTTCGCGACGGAGGCTTTAAGTAGGCGGAAGGGCAGAGTCGGGGGCCGGACGAGGGGCCACACCATAGGGCGGCGCGGGCCCCCCTTGGCCGCGCCGCCACGTGGTGTCGCCACCTCGTGGCCCCACTTCGTGTGTTCTACGGTCTTCCGGAAGCTCCGTGGAAAAATAGGCCCCCGGGTCTTCGTTTCGTCCAATTCCGAGAATATTTCGTTACTAGGATTTCGAAACCAAAAACAGCAGAAAACGAACCGGCACTTCAACGATCTTGTTAATAGGTTAGTTCCGTAAAATGCACGAATATGACATAAAGTGTGCATAAAACATGTAGGTATCATCAATAATATGGCATAGAACATAAGAAATTATCGATACGTCGGAGACGTATCAAGCATCCCCAAGCTTAGTTTCGCTCGTCCCGAGCGGTAAAACGATAACAAAGATAATTTCTGAAGTGATATGCCATCATAACCTTGATCATACTATTTGTAAACATATGTAGTGGATGCAGCGATCAAAACAATGGTGATGACATGAGAAAACAAGTGAATCATATAGCAAAGACTTTTCATGAATAGTACTTCAAGACAAGTATTAATAAGTCTTGCATAAGAGTTAACTCATAAAGCAATAAATCAAAGTAAAGGCATTGAAGCAACACAAAGGAAGATTAAGTTTCAGCGGTTGCTTTCAACTTGTAACATGTATATCTCATGGATAATAGTCAACATAGAGTAATATAACAAGTACAATATGCAAGTATGTAGGAATCAATGCACAGTTCACACAAGTGTTTGCTTCTTGAGGTGGAGAGAAATAGGTGAACTGACTCAACATAAAAGTAAAGAGAATGGTCCTTCAAAGAGGAAAGCATCGATTGCTATATTTGTGCTAGAGCTTTTATTTTGAAAACATGAAACAATTTTGTCAACGGTAGTAATAAAGCATATGAGTTATGAAAGTTATATCTTACAAGTTGCAAGTCTCATGCATAGTATACTAATAGTGCCCGCACCTTGTCCAAATTAACTTGGACTAACGGATCTTTGCAATGCACATGTTTTGACCAAGTGTCACAATGGGGTACCTCCATGTCGCCTGTACAAAGGTCTAAGGAGAAATCTCGCATTTTGGATTTCTCGCTTTTGATTATTCTCAACTTAGACATCCATACCGGGACAACATGGACAACAGATAATGGACTCCTCTTTAATGCATAAGCATGTGGCAACAATTATTATTCTCATATGAGATTGAGGATATATGTCCAAACTCGAAACTTCCACCATGAATCATGGCTTTAGTTAGCGGCCCAAAGTTCTTCTCTAACAATATGCATGCTCCAACCATGAAGGTGGTAGATCTCTCTTGCTTCGGACAAGACGGACATGCATAGCAACTCACATGATATCCAACAAAGAATAGTTGATGGCGTCCCCGTAAACATGGTTATCGCTCAACAAGCAACTTAATAAGAGATAAAGTGCATAAGTACATATTCAATACTACAATAGTTTTTAAGCTATTTGTCCCATGAGCTATATATTGCAAAGGTGAATGATGGAATTTTAAAGGTAGCACTCAAGCAATTTACTTTGGAATGGCGGATAAATACCATGTAGTAGGTAGGTATGGTGGACACAAATGGCATAGTGGTTGGCTCAAGGATTTTGGATGCATGAGAAGTATTCCCTCTCGATACAAGGTTTAGGCTAGCAAGGTTATTTGAAACAAACACAAGGATGAACGGTACAGCAAAACTCACATAAAAGACATATTGTAAACATTATAAGACTCCATACCGTCTTCCTTCTGTTATCACCAGAATTTGACCAAGTCAGAGGTGGGCCGCGATCGAAGATGGGTGTGAAGAAATATATAGAAGAAGTATGTGGATCGGCCTTTTATACCAAGTTGGGCTTAATTGCCCGTGTATCTGTAACATATTAGACCTATTTTAGTTTAGAGATAGAATCTTAGTCGTGCACGGTTCAGTGCATGCCCACATTAGAAAGTCTCCTGGACTATAAATATGTACCTAGGGTTTATGGAATAAACAACAACTCACGTTCAACCCCAAAAACAAACCAATCTCGGCGCATCGCCAACTCCTTCGTCTCGAGGGTTTCTATCGGGTAGCGACATGCTGCCTAGATCGCATCTTGCGATCTAGGCAGCCAAGCCCCACGTTGTTCATGCGTTGCTCGTATCGAAGCGCTTTTGATGGCGAGCAACGTAGTTATCATTAGATGTGTTAGGGTTAGCATTGTTCTTCGTTTAAGCATGCTTAGGTAGTGCAACCCTTGCATATCTAGCCGTCCTCACGCCTATCTCAGGTGTGGGGGCGGCACCCGCTTGTTCATTATTTAGTAGATCTGATCCGTTACGATTGCTCCTTGTTCTACAAGGATTAGTTTAATATCCGCAATAGTTTGGCCTTACAATGGGGGGAGGATCCGATGGCACGTAGGGTGGCGTTCGCAAGTCCTAAACGGGATGTTCCTAGGATCAACTTCATGTTGGTTTTTTGGCCTTGTTTAGGATCGGCTTACGAGCACCGTGCGTGGCCGCAAGGCCCAACTCGGAGTAGGATGATCCGGTTATGCGGTGAAAACCCTAAATCGTCGTAGATCTCATTAGCTTCATCTTGATCAAGCAGGACCACCAAGTATTCGTGCACCCCGTACGGATCATGGGTGGATCGGCTCTTTGAGCCGATTCACGAGATAACTCGAGAGCCGATCGAGGCTCGTATTTAACGTTTACATGTATGCCCCGCGAGAAACTAAGCGAGGCAACCTCATCACCTTCCCGACCAGGTATAGGTCAGGTGGCACGCCCTTGCACTTCGCAACGCCGCGTGTGACCAGAAGAGCATTGCGGGCCGTCGCTCGGAGGGGTCTCGGCCAGCCGCAGCTCTAGGCTCCCCCGGCTCTACGGTGTTGACAAGGCCGCTGCCCGCCGGTGGGTTTTGGCAGTCAACACATTCTGGCACGCCCGGTGGGACAATCGTCTACATCAACCACATCGCCATCTACATCTGAGATGGCGGACGGCACGCCAGTCACCTACGAGGACCTGCCTGACGACCTCAAGAGGCAATACAACGAGATCAAGGCTACCCTCGAAGCCGACCTCGTCGGCTCGTATCACAGGACCCGTCCGCATGGCGTCACGCGGAAAGATTTCTCACCGGAAGGCGCACTCGACGAAGTGGACCTATCTCGTCCCGTCGAAAGAACGTACCGGGGCCGTACGCCACGAGATTGGTGGCATGGTGGCTCACTCGTTGCGCCTCCATTCCGAGAGCCTGGTGAATACTTTGGAGCATGTCGCCGTTCGGATGATCGGGGAGGTCATGAAGAATCCGCACTCTTTGTTGGAGTCAGCTCTCAGGACCTACCAAGGGAAAGTGTCACTCCAGCCCCGCTTGCCGTTGTCGCGCACATCGGCGACACCAGGAACGCATAATTCACCGGCGCGTGCCGTTGACAGGATTAACGGTACTCACCCCGGAGGTGCCAACCAGGACATCCATTCAACATCAACATGATAGAACCGGGGCACCCCCTTGATGAAGATAAAGGCGAGGGCAACTCGCTCTTATGGCAAAGACAAGGAAGAGGCTGTTCCATGTGATCGGCCCCGACACCGCCAAAACATCCTGGTGATGATCAAGGTAGAAGCCGATGCTAGTAATCGGCCCGCTGTATCCGTATCGCCCGCTCTCCCAGTATGCGGAGTCGACCTTACGGGTGACGGGAAGCCGGAGTACGGGTTCACATCAGCCGATGAGCTAGAGGAAGTTGACATCGGTCCCGGGGATAAACCTCGACCTACTTTTATCGGCAAGAAGTTAGATCCGCAGCTCGGAGGACGTGATGATAGCCCCGTTGAAGGAATACCCGGATTGCTTTGCATGGGATTACACAGAGATGCCTGGTTTGGACAGGAGCATCATTGAGCATCGCCCCCCCTGAAGAAAGGATTTCGGCCGTTCCAACAACGAGCACGTCAGATGAGGGCCGAGATTCTGGAAGAAGTCAAGAAAGAGATTGAGAAAATGTTGGCCGCCGGATTCATCAGGCCATGCAGGTATGCTGAGTGGATCTCCAGTATAGTCCCGGTGGAGAAGAAAGACGGCCGATGGCGCGTGGCCATCGATTTCCGAGATCTTAACAGAGCTACCCCAAAGGACGAATATCCGATGCCCGTGGCGGAAACATTGATAAACGCCGCTGCTGGCCACAAGGTGTTGAGCTTCATGGATGGCAACGCCGGTTATAATCAGATTTTCATGGCTCCGGAAGACATACACAAGACCGCATTCAGAGTACCAGGGGCAGTAGGCTTGTTTGAATACGTGGTCATGACCTTCGGGCTGAAGAATGCTGGTGCAACGTACCAGCGAGCCATGAATTATATATTTCATGATCTGATCGGCAAGTTGGTGGAGATCTATATCGACGACGTGGTGGTCAAATCGGTATCCATGGAGGGGCACTTGGACGATCTACGGCGCGTCCTAGAACGGACTCGGAAATTCGGGCTGAGAATGAATCCGAAGAAGTGTGCTTTTGGCGTGACGGCTGGTCAATTCCTAGGTTTTCTGGTTCATGAACGGGGAATTGAGATCGGCCTGAAAAGTCAGGAGGCGGTGCGTACCATGCAGCCGCCGACCACGAAAAAGGAGCTTCAACGCCTCATCGGCAAGATCAATTTCGTCCGGCGGTTCATCTCTAATCTGTCGGGACGAATCGAGCCGTTCATGGCACCGGTGAAGACCAAGTCCGACGACGAGTTTCACCGGGGGCGAACAAAGCAACAGGCGTTTGATGAAATTAAGCGATATCCGACAATGCCGCCTGTGCTAGTTCCGCCCCGACAAGACGAGCCATTCTACATCTACCTGTCGATGAGCCGATACGTCCATCGCTTCGGTAGTGGTGCAACTCTACGACGGCGTTGAGAGAGTCGTTTTCTACCTCAGCAGGAGGATGCTGGACGCGGAGACAAGATACCCTGAGGTCGAGAAACTTTGCCTCTGTTTATTCTTCACCTGCACCAAGCTCCATCACATCCTTCTGACGGCGGAGATCATCGTCATCTGTAAATCAGACGTCGTCAAACACATGTTGTCGGCCCTCGTTTTGAAAGGCCGACTCGGTAAATGGATGCTTGCGTCTGTCGGAGTTTGATCTCCGGCACCAGCCTCGCGAAGGCGATTAAGGGCCAAGCGTTAGCCGATCTCATCGCTGAACGGATCAGCACCAATATAGCCGCACTATCCATTCGTGCATGGGCTATGTTCTTCGATGGATCGGTTTGTGACGGTGGTTGCGGCATCGGCATTTTACTCGTATCACCTCGGGGGGCAGAGTACTCCTTCTCCATTAGATTATCTACCCCTTGCACCAATAACGTAGCAGAATATGAGGCAATACGTAAAGGAATGGAATTGTTATTGGAAGCCGGAGCTGAAGCTGTAGAGCTCTTCGGGGACTCAAAGTTGGTGATTAACCAGCTCACGGAGGAATATAGTTGCGAAAGTGAATCGCTGTTCCCATATTGGGTGGAATGCCGTGAGTTGATGACACAGTTCCGGTACATTAACTTCAATTGGATCCCAAGGTCCCGGAATACCGATGCCAACAACCTCGCACAAATGGCGTCAGGCTACATAGACATAGCCGACGGAGCAGAAGTTCAGATACAATTCCTGGAGCAGAATGATTGGAGAGCCGAGATCTTCGATTATTTGAAAGATTCGGCTCGGGGGGCACCTAAACGGGTGAGATACAGAGCCATGAAGTATGTCCTTATAGGAGACGATATGTTCTACAGGACATTAGAAGGGTTGTTACTCAAGTGCCTAGGACCGACTGAGTCAAATCGGCTCTTACATGAGGTGCATGAAGGCGCCCGTGGAACACATCGATCGGCTCATAAGATGAAGTGGTTGATCAGGCGATCGTGGTTTTATTGGCCCACTATGCTTGAAGATTGCTTCAGTTATTACAGGGGTGCCAAGCATGTCGGATGTTCGGAAAATTCAGATGGTGCCAACGATCGGCGATGAACCCCATCATCAAACCTTGGCCGTTTCGGGGTGGGGCATGGATATGATCGGCAAAATCCATCCGGCATCGGGTAAAAAACATGAATGGATTTTGGTTATCACAGATTACTTCACCAAGTGGGTGGAGGCCGTCCCTATGAAAAAAGTAACATCGGAGGACGTGATCAAGTTTGTGAAAGAACACGTCATTCATAGGTTTGGAATTCCTCAGTACTATCACGACCGATGGAGGTTCGGTCTTCACTTCTAAGGAATTCAGGAAGTTCGTGATGATGTCGGGATTAAACCGATCCGATCATCCCCCTACTATGCTCAAGCTAACGGACAGGCCGAGGCGTCCAATCAAAGCCTGATCAAGCTGATCAAGAGGAAAATTGACGAGAACCCTCGGGATTGGCACGAGAAGCTATCAGAAGCGTTATGGGCCTACCGCATGTCGTGTCATGGAGCTATAAAGACCTCGCCGTACCAGCTTGTGTATGGACAGGAGGCCGTATTGCCCCGGGAAATTACGGCTGGATCAAGGCGCGTCACGTTCGGAATGATCCGACAGCTGAAGAATATGCAGCTTTGATGAGCGACACTATTGAGGACGCAACGTGAACTCGGGCTTTGGTCGTTGGAGAAGATTAAGGAAAACAAAGCCAGGGTGGCTCGTGCTTACAACAAAAAGGTTAGACCAAAGGAGTTCCAAGTTGGTGATCTTGTGTGGGAAGCTGTGTTGCCATTGGGAACCAGGGATAAGGCATATGGCAAATGGTCTCCTAATTGGCACGGCCCGTACAAAGTGGTCCAGGCCTTGAAGGGTAATGCGTACATGCTGGAGGAATTGAGCGGCGAAAAGTTCCCCGTGGCCGTTAATGGTCAACACCTCAAGAAATATTTCCCAAGCATGTGGGATGATGGACAGTAAGATGTGGGGGCCGATTTCAGAATCGGCCAGTAAAAAACAAAAATATATACATTAGAGCCGATGCACAGGCATCGACTTGAGAAAACATATGGAGATTAACAGCTTGCAAGAACAGCCGATGCACGGGCATCGACTTCAGAAAACAGAGCCGGTACGCTGATATCGACTTTAGCAAAATAAGTTTATACGCAACTTGGCCTCAGACAGCAAGATGAGCCGATATTTTGCCATCGGCTCCCTGTACGACGACTCCATTCGGCAGACGACTCCATTCAGAATGTGTTGACTGCCAAAACCCACCGGCGGGCAGCGGCCTTGTCAACACTGTAGAGCCGGGGGGAGCCTAGAGCTGCGGCTGGCTGAGACCCCTCCGAGCGACGGCCCGCAATGCTCTTCTGGTCACACGCGGCGTTGCGAAGTGCAGGGCGTGCCACCTGACCTATACCTGGTCGTGAAGGTGATGAGGTTGCCTCGCTTAGTTTCTGCAGGGCATACATGTAAACGTTAAATACGAGCCTCGATCGGCTCTCGAGTTATCCCGTGAATCGGCTCAAAGAGCCGATCCACCCATGATCCGTACGGGGTGCACGAATACTTGGTGGTCCTGCTTGATCAAGATGAAGCTAATGAGATCTACGACGATTTAGGGTTTTCACCGCATAACCGGATCATCCTACTCCAGGTTGGGCCTTGCGGCCACGCACGGTGCTCGTAAGCCGATCCTAAACAAGGCCAAAAACCAACATGAAGTTGATCCTAGGAACATCCCGTTTAGGACTTGCGAACGCCACCCTACGTGCCACCGGATCCTCCCCCCATTGTAAGGCCAAACTATTGCGGATATTAAACTAATCCTTGTAGAACAAGGAGCAATCGTAACGGATCAGATCTACTAAATAATGAACAAGCGGGTGCCGCCCCCACACCCGAGATAGGCGTGAGGACGGCTAGATATGCAAGGGTTGCACTACGTAAGCATGCTTAAACGAAGAACAATGCTAACCCTAACACATCTAATGATAACTACGTTGCTCGCCATCAAAAGCGCTTCGAGACGAGCAACGCATGAACAACGTGGAGCTTGTGCTGCCTAGATCGCAAGATGCGATCTAGGCAGCATGTCGCTACCCGATAGAAACCCTCGAGACGAAGGAGTTGGCGATGCGCCGAGATTGGTTTGTTTTTGGGGTTGAACGTGAGTTGTTGTTTATTCCATAAACCCTAGGTACATATTTATAGTCCAGGAGACTTTCTAATGTGGGCATGCACCGAACCGTGCACGACTAAGATTCTATCTCTAAACTAAAATAGGTCTAATATGTTACAGATACACGGGCAATTAAGCCCAACTTGGTATAAAAGGCCGATCCACATACTTCTTCTATATATTTCTTCACACCCATCTTCGATCGCGGCCCACCTCTGACTTGGTCAAATTCTGGTGATAACACCTTCTTGTTCAAAACTCAATACTAGATGTTATCTAGACTCTAGAGAAACCAAATATGCAAACCAAATTAGCAAGCTCTAAGTATTTCTTCATTAATGGGTGCAAAGTATATGATGCAAGAGCTTAAACATGAGCACAACAATTGCCAAGTATCAAATTATCCAAGACATTTTAGATTTACTACATGTAGCATTTTCCAATTCCAACCATATAACAATTTAACGAAGAAGAAACTTCGCCATGAATACTATGAGTAGAGCCTAAGGATATATTTGTCCATATGCAACAGCGGAGCGTGTCTCTCTCCCATAAAGTGAATGCTAGGATCCATTTTATTCAAACAAAACAAAAAACAAAAACAAACCGACGCTCCAAGCAAAGTACATAAGATGTGGCCGAATAAAAATATAGTTTCAGTGGGAGGAACTCGATAATGTTGTCGATGAAGAAGGGGATGCCTTGGGCATCCCCAAGCTTAGACGCTTGAGTCTTCTTAATATATGCAGGGGTGAACCACCGGGGCATCCCCAAGCTTAGAGCTTTCACTCTCCTTGATCATATTGCATCATACTCCTCTCTTGATCCTTGAAAACTTCCTCCACACCAAACTCGAAACAACTCATTAGAGGGTTAGTGCATAATAAAAATTCACATGTTCAGAGGTGACACAATCATTCTTAACACTTCTGGACATTGCATAAAGCTACCGGACATTAATGGATCAAAGAAATTCATCCAACATAGCAAAAGAGGCAATGCGAAATAAAAGACAAAATCTGTCAAAACAGAACAGTCCGTAAAGATGGATTTTATTAGGCCACCAGACTTGCTCAAACGAAAATGCTCAAATTGAATGAAAGTTGCGTACATATCCGAGGATCATGCTCGTAAATTGGCGTAATTTTCTGAGCTACCTACAGGGAGATAGACCCAGATTCGTGACAAGCAAAGAAATCTGGAACTGCGCAGTAATCCAAATCTAGTACTTACTTTTCTATCAAAGACTTTACTTGGCACAACAAAACATAAAACTAAGATAAGGAGAGGTTGCTACAGTAGTAAACAACTTCCAAGACACAAATATAAAACAAAAATACTGGAGTAAAAACATGGGTTGTCTCCCATAAGCGCTTTTCTTAACGCCTTTCAGCCTAGGCGCAGAAAGTGTAACTCAAGTAACATCGAGAGATGAAGCATCAACATCATAATTTGTTCTAATAATAGAATCATACGGTAACTTCATTCTCTTTCTAGGGAAGTGTTCCATACCTTTCTTGAGAGGAAATTGATATTTAATATTACCTTCCTTCATATCAATAGTAGCACCAACGGTTCGAAGAAAAGGTCTTCCCAATATAATGGGGCAAGATGCATTGCATTCAATATCCAAGACAACAAAATCAACGGGGACAAGGTTATTGTTAACCATAATATGAACATTATCAACTTTCCCCAAAGGTTTCTTTTTAGCATTATCAGCGAGATTAACATCCAAATAACAATTTTTCAATGGTGGCAAGTCAAGCATATCATAGACTTTTTTAGGCATAACGTAAATACTTGCACCAAGATCACATAAAGCATTACAATCAAAATCTTTGACTCTCATTTTAATGATGGGCTCCCAACCATCCTCTAGCTTTCTAGGAATAGAAGTTTCAAGTTTTAGTTTCTCTTCTCTAGCTTTTATGAGAGCATTTGTAATATGTTTTGTGAAAGCCAAATTTATAGCGCTAGCATTGGGACTTTTAGCAAGTTTTTGCAAGAACTTTATAACTTCAGAGATGTGGCAATCATCAAAATCTAAATCATTACAATCTAAAGCAATGGGATTATCATCCCCAAGGTTGG
>NC_061508.1:355456524-355505194 GCF_022539505.1 Lolium rigidum
GTTACATAAAACATGAAAACGCCAAAGACTATATCTATGCGGAAGTTAAATATGTGCATCACTTCAAACCGTTCTTGGGTACAAATTCCTACGAGTGAATTGTTCCGGCTTGTTCAATCTGCGCGAGCTCGACAAATCTATCATCGGTTGCTACGTTACTGTAAGTGATTTATTAATTTCTACCCCATCTCGTTCATTGCCACACACATATATATATATATATATATATTGTCCTAACTATCTTGTTGTGTACGCTATATATTATGCGAGAATGAAGAAGCGGGAAATGCGAATAAGGAACATCCATGATGTTGGGTTCATTGACCCACATCGTTAATTCATATGTGTTAGAACACCACCCACGCGCGAACGTGGAGGAAGACTGTGGCGGTTTGTTAAGAAACGACAGCGAGAAAAGTGATATTCTATTTCCTTACCATTTTGGGTGAGTGTTTACGTCTTGAGCACATTCTCTTTTGTTTACTCCATGCATGGTATGTGGCTAATCGATGAGTTATGCATGACTGTGCATGTATCGTGTCCACGGGTTCTGCTTTGGATTCTTATGGTAATTAAAGTTCAGACCTCCTCGGTTCTCGTCACGACTCTGCGAGATATGGATCCGGCGCTTTCGGGCGACATGAGAAAAATGATGCAAAAGTAATTATTTTCATTCATTTGCGCTCTGTATCGATCGACTATTTAGTTTCATCATTTCCTTATATCAAGTAACTAATTAATAACTCTCTTGTTTATTTAATTTTCTTTGCCCTCGTAAGGTTTTGGAGACGGTTCGTAGATACCAAGGTCGGTGAATTCAAAAAAGAGCTACATTTTAAAATGGCGGTCACAGAAGCCAATGCAGGGATACTCGGCCGCGGGGACCGTCTGTGTGGATCTTGTGTTTGTCGAGAGGATACGGAGATACGCAATGAGCGGGACCGGACGTGTAGAACAACATCACGAGGAATAACCTCACGGGCGCTTGAGTCGGAAGGCTTCGCTTAGGCCACTTCGAAGAGGAACTAGGTTGGATGGTTGGCGAGGGAAGTCATCGATCCTAGAGGAGAACACTATTCACGATGACGTAGATCTTTATAGTGCCGGAGTTATGTAACTAACATGTTCAAAATTGTATATGGATCATCCGATATTGAATATATATTGTATATGGTCATGCGATATTGAATATATATTGTATATTACTCTTGAATTCTTTTGGTTCTAATTTCAAATTTGTTTGAAATTGTACATTCATATGCATGTATGTATACGGTACCGTAGAATATGTGAAACTCCTTCAAAATTAAAACCCAAAAGAAATAAAATAATATAAATTAAAGAAACAGTTAGGGGGAGGGGGGCTAAACCCTAAACCTATGGAGGCCTTTAGTCGCGGTTGACCGAGAAGAACCGCGACTAGGGTCCTCCGCCACAGCTCGCCTGCTGACACCGTGGATGGGCGCTGATCGCGGTTCGTGGCAGCGTCGGCTCCTGCCGGCGGTGAGGTTGGTGGGGTCCTACGTGGTGTGGCGTCGTCGCCGCGTTGGAGGTGCTTGTGCCAGTGGTTCGCAGGCCGGCGGCGTTGTGGGCCTCCCTCATCTCCGTTCGGCAACGTGGGAGTGCGGAGGTTCGGCTGCTCCGAGCGAAAGCTGATGGCGCGGAAGCTGCGGATGTCGCTATCCTCTTGGGGGCCTTCATGGAGCCTTCGACCTCCTCCGCTCCAGGGGCATAGTTTTCGGGTGAAAGCCTAGGCAGTGGCAGGGCCGGACGACGGCGTCGATCCACGTCGCTTCCCTCTTGGGAGCGTCGTCTTGAAGACTTTGTTCCCCAGCGTGCTTTCCTGAGGCTGGACTCGTACGACATCGCGGCGGGTGGCCGGCGATGTGTGAGGTCCGTGTGGTGGCTTGTGTGGCAACGATGGCGGTGGTGAGCGATGGTCTGGTAGCGTCAAGACCTTGGCTTCGGCGAGCGTCCGAGCTTCTTCGTCTTGTGCTTCGCCTGCGGTGGAGTCGGAGCTGCTATGGTTTGTCGAGTTTCTTCATTTGAGCAGCGTACGATGACCTGCAGGGTGGCCCTCTGGCGGTGATCTTCTTCGGCGCATGTCTTGCGCTTATCCTCTTCAGAGCTCGTCATCAGAGTCGGAGCTAGTCATCAGAGTCGGAGCTGCCGGTTGCTTCACGAGGAGTCGCTTGTTTGGCGGTGGCCGGCTTGAGCTTCACGGTGCCGCTTCGGTGAGGTCTTGGTGGTTGGTTCTTCGGTGAAGTCGGAGTCGCTGAAGAGTGATGACGATGACGTTGAAGGTCAACCGCGACGACTTCTCGCTTCGGTGGCTCGTGTATCTTGTGTGGGTTGCCGGGGTGGCTCCGTGCCCCCGCGGCGGTCGTGTTCCATGACGGTCGTCGGGGCACTTGTTTCGGTTTTCGGCCGGTTTCCCGCTAATAAACTGGCCAAATTCTGTACTTCTTCTTTATTAATGAAAATGACAAGTCTTTTGCCTCGTTTCAAAAAAAAAATACTACTATCTTGCTTAATTTGCGTTTACTCGTCTTTTCAGCTCCACCACACAAATGCAACAGCTATGCTGCTAGTGCTGGCGCGAGTCATAGTGCAGGTGACACTCACAAACACAGGCGAGCAGACGTACACGCTTTGCTAGCTTTCACCAAACTTTTAGCTTTTTTTTTTGACCGATTCCACATACATGAGTGTTTTTTTGGAGGAGCCCATGCCCGAATGTTATGGGAGTCGGGTAGAGTAACGGGCCTGCTTAAGTTAGAAGTGTTGAGATGGAATTCGTCTGAATATTTTCAAATCTCCAAAAAAAAATTCAATATTTTCACCCTTATGTAACCCAGAGCATGAAAAAATTGCATTGAAATTTTACATACTTGTACGTTACGTTATGGACTATGTCAATTTTGAAAAACTCATAAATAGAGACTTTTGTTTTTTTAAAGGATCGCGCTCAGAAGCCAAAAACAATTTCCAGTTTCATAAACAAAACATGGTAGCATATCTTTTCCACACTTTTAGGTCACCTTATGTACTATTGCCATATCTTTTCCATGATTTTTCGAAACTAATAAATATGACTTTTGAAAATTCAAAAGAAAAAAGGACCACCGCTTAGAAGCCAGTAACACTTTCCGGTGTAAGAAGCCACATCATGAAGAAATCAGAAGAACATGGAGAAATGCTTGGCTACGCAAGGCAGCAAACTACTTCCCCCATTCCAATGGATAAGGCATATATTTGTTTTTTCTGAAAAGTCAAGTTGAATAAAGTTTGATCAAACTCTTAGAAAAGCCTATGAAAAACCGTGATCTTATATAGATATATCGTATGAAAAAAATATTTTATGAGGTATCTACATGTATTGATTTTTGTATTTTACATGTTAATGATTCTTTTCTAAAAACTTCATCAAACTTTTCGTAGTTTGACTTTCCAAAAAAGATATACTCGGTTGCCGGAGTAGATCTTATTTATTGAGATGTAGTGGTTTCGGACACGTGGCATGCCAAGTCACCGTTGCCGGAGGGGTGGGGACAAGAGGCGCCACGTAGGACAGCCCTCCAGCAGGGATCGCGCGCGCATCCATCCCTTTCCAGGTGTCACCAGTGAGCGCCCTCCAAGGCACGCACCTTCTGCGCTCCCATGTGAATATGCGATAACCCTATCCTCTCGCTCACTCCTTCTGGCCCGGCCTGGCCTGGCCAGCCCTTGTCTTCTCCACGTCTCTCTCTAGACTCTAGAGCAAGCAACAACAAGACACTACACAAAGACACACGACTTTGTCCCAGCATGACATGATATGCAACCTGCTTAGTAAGTAGCATAACAGATCTGTCTGTACATGTGTGTGTATGTATGTGCAAGCAAGCAAGAATAAGGAAAGACAACTTTTTTTTTTGTAGCTGCTTGATGGTGATTTGGTGCAGGTGCAGGCATATGCTGTGATCCTGGAGAGTGGTGTTGATAAGAGGTGAGTGGCCTAAGCTGTCCTCTCTCTCTCTCTAACCGAAAGCCCTTTTTGCCCAACCGGAATTGTCACTGAAATACGTGTGCGTGTGTGCAGGCGAGCGAGCGAGTGGTCGGTAGTGCGGCCACCACTCTCGCAGCGCGCGTGCATTTCCAACTTTCTTCACGCCACAGTGGTGAATCCATTCGCCACGCAGTACGTGCCGGAATTCCATCTCTCGGCAGGTCTGAGGTAGAGTCGTAGAGAGCTCGGTTCTTCCGCTGTGCTCTGATTCTGCGGCCACGAGCTCCGTGATGGCCACCGCTGTCACGCTGCTCCGGGCAACGTCCCCCGGCCACGCCGGTGACGCCGGCAGCAGCAGCTTCCAGTGCCCCCGCCTGCCGCGCAAGAAGAAACTGCCCAACAAGATCCTCTGCTCGCTCAAGTACGGCTGCCTCGGTGGTGTCGACCCGGGGGACGCGGCCCGGACGGCCGCCTCGCCGGTCTACTCCAGCCTCACCGTCAGCCCCGCCGGCGACGCGGCCGTCGCCGTCGTCTCCTCCGAGCAGAAGGTGTACGACGTCGTGCTCAAGCAGGCCGCATTGCTGAGGCGGCAGCTGCGCCCGCAGCAGCAGCCGTCCACGCCGGCCAGGGAGATGGTGGAGGCCATGCCGCGGGGCGGGCTCAACGAGGCCTACGCGCGCTGCGGCGAGATCTGCGAGGAGTACGCCAAGACCTTCTACCTCGGTAACTCTGCTCCTCCTTCATGCTCTGTTTTCACCCAGCTTCAGTTACGTGAAGCTCATGTCCTCATGCTGATCATCGAGTTTGTTTGCTCATGCGTGTCTGATCGTGGCAGGGACGTTGCTGATGACGGAGGAGCGGCGGCGCGCCATCTGGGCAATCTACGGTACCTCCAAATTCACCATGCCATGTCACCTACATAGTGTGTCACAGTGTCAGTTAGTTTCAGTATGGTTTATACAACAAAACAGACCTATAGTTCATTTTATTTTTCTCTGCGCATCATCAGGCATGCCCACATTTTATTGCATCACTTGCAGGCCCTTCATTAAAATTCTGCTACTATTTAAAATCTTTTTACACATCAGAGGCCCAAACAGAATTCGGATGCGATGCAAGAAACTTTGCTCAACTTGCATGTCATCATCATATACTAATAGTTAGTGAAGAATAAAGTTCCCCTATTTGTTATATGTGGAAGCATCAAACTGGGCTTTCCTCAATAGCTTCAAACTATGTGGGAAAAGTTGCAAGAACATATTCCCCAAATTACTAAAGGAACATGAACCCGAGGGACTGTCGATATCAAATGACACACACTTGGCAGTGCTTCAAGAATCTGAGGTGTATCATCATTTGTGCAGTGTGGTGTAGGAGGACTGACGAGCTCGTGGACGGGCCGAACGCCTCGCACATCACGCCGCAAGCGCTGGACCGGTGGGAGAGGAGGCTGGAGGATCTCTTCGCGGGGCGCCCTTACGACATGCTGGATGCCGCGCTCTCCGACACCATCACCAAGTTCCCTATAGATATCCAGGTACGTACTACTAGCTGGTGTATCTGCCATTCTTCAGCACTGCATGTTTCAGTATCTATCTAGTGAGTCCAGACTATTCCCTGTCATTGCTGGATTTCCTAGACCTCACAATTTTAGTGCGGGATGACTAGGTCTACTAAGTTGGCGAGCAAGTCATTGGTTGAAATTGTTCGATTTCTCAGCCTTTAGTCTCTGATGCTATTATTTCTAGGAACTTTTCGCGCATTGTAGTGGGCTAATCCGGTTGACTAGACAAGGGGGATCATTTGGTCAAAGATGCTTCATAAAATGAGGAGAATTATTAGAAGAACTTTTGAGAATAAACAGTTGCTTGCACCTCTCAAAACCTAACTAAAAAAACAGGAGATGGAGGCAAAGAGTCTATCCAGTTTATGAAGAACAGAAATCAACTGGGTTTTTGCCTCTTTTCGGAAGAAAATAAATAAGATCTGATAAATGATCTAGAAGATGTAAAAGAATCAGGACCACTAGAAATTATATTGCTGATATTCTAAGACGACTGACTTTTATGTGATACGCCTATGCCAGCCTTTCAAGGACATGATCGACGGGATGCGGACGGACCTCAAGAAGGCGAGATACAAAAACTTTGACGAGCTCTACATGTACTGCTACTACGTCGCGGGAACTGTCGGGCTAATGAGTGTTCCTGTGATGGGCATTGATCCCGAGTCCAAGGCGACAGCCGAGAGCGTGTACGGTGCTGCTTTGGCTCTCGGACTCGCGAACCAGCTGACCAACATACTCCGGGATGTCGGAGAAGAGTATGCCACCATCAGTGCAATAATTTTGTTTCTGCAGCTTCATCAGGATATATGAGCTTTTAAAATAGCATGGTCCTGAATACCTACATGTTTGGAACATTTTACCAGTGCAAGCAGAGGAAGGATATATCTACCGCAGGACGAACTCGCAGAGGCAGGACTCTCCGATGAGGACATCTTTAGGGGAGTAGTCACTGACAAATGGAGAAAATTCATGAAGAGGCAGATCAAGAGGGCCAGGATGTTCTTCGAGGAGGCGGAGAGAGGGGTGACAGAGCTCAGAAAGGAAAGCCGGTGGCCCGTAAGCTCCATGACTCAAAAGCAAAAGAGAAGCACATAATTCTCACTGTCAACTATCGACTTTCGTATAACAATATGGTTTTCTATTGCAGGTCTGGGCGTCTCTACTGTTGTACCGGCAAATTCTGGACGAGATCGAAGCGAACGACTACAACAACTTCACAAAGAGGGCCTATGTCGGGAAGGCGAAGAAAGTGCTGGCGCTTCCTGTCGCGTACGGGAGGTCGCTGCTCTTACCGTACTCACTGAGAAGTAGCCAGTCCTAAAAGAAACACTCCAGAAGACGATGATCAGGTTAGGCTAGATAGAAACAGGGAGATGTTGGAGCATCTGCCTTGGAGCCCTTCCTCCAGTGAAGACGATGCGGAGGATCAGTCAACTCGTCCGTGTGCTTGCAGAAGGGGGGAAAACACTGCAGCCAACCTTGAAAGAGATCGATTGAATGATCTTCTCTGAAGATGGAGACTGGATGTTAGCATGTATATTATTATTAGAACATATATTCCTCTGAAGAGAGAACAGCATGTATACTGGTTATCAGTCCCAGATTCGGCGTAAAACAAGAGTGGCCTTGTGTAAATGTATATATTCAAAAAATATGGTTTGTCCATAGATCAGCGAAAATATGCAGTTTGTCTAACAGAACAGCACAAGCATGGGGCTCAGGGGAGACCATTGTTGCAATTAGCATGAAGAATATGTTCAAGTCCATTGTTGCAGAAAGCATAAAGAACATTTTTTTTTTGCAGAGGCCGGGGCTATGCTCCATTTCAAAAAAAATATATTCATTTTTCGTAAATTTTGCCATATCGTATAATGTAGGATGAAGGTGGCAGCTAACCTGGGCGGTCATAGAAAATGCTGGTTTGCTCGGCATATGCTGAAATGAGAAGCATTGAGGGAGAAAATTTACCAAAAGATCAAAAGTAGAAACGAATGCAATTGTATGGATTGCCAGGACTGGAACCATATATATGTATATATTGGTTGTCAATTCGATCACAGTTTCGGGGGAAACAAGACTGGAATTCTGTAAGGGTATATTCAAAAAAATGGTTTGTCTGTAGAACTGAGAAAACATTATGCGGCATCTCCAGAAGAACAGGGAGCCAGATTACAGGGCAAGCGATAGAAACGTTGAAGAACTAGATGATGCCCCCCGCGTTGCCGCGGAAATTTTACACGACTTGATGCTAAAAAAAGCTGACAAATCTATTACTTCCTCCGGTTCATATTACTTGATGCTAATATAGATGTATCGAGATATACTCCATTTTAGTTGTAGATACATCCATTTTAGCATCAAATAATATGAATAGGAGGGAGTACATTAAGTTACCAAAAAACATTAATATAGAAAATATTTAGAACTTGATGCACTTAACCTTTGTAAGGCTGGATCAAGAATATAACAAAAAAAATTTATGCACATATTCATTTTTTTCACAATCTATACTTATTACATGGTTACATGAATTCGCACGGCTCTTTATGGCCATATGTGCACTGTGGTACATACATACAGACGAAACATTAGAATGATGTAGGGTTGATGCGCTCTAATTGACTTGATCTGCATAGAAAAAAGATTTGTAAATGGCTTGTCCTCTAAATTAAGTAATATGCGTAGGCAACAAACATCAGTAATAAACCATTGTTGTAGGTATGTACACAAAATCTTACTGAAATGTGTTGGTACCCTCATAGACCGAGATTTAACACACGGGAAAGTATATTTTTTCAGATAAAAAGAGATGAAGAGGTATGCCATAGAATTTAAAAAGCTGAGATTTTCTTAACAATCTCATACTCGTGCATAAGTTGATACCTAAGGCACTGTATCAATCAGTTGGCAAATGAAGAACGCATGCCTAGCGATCAACAACAGGAGGTGCTGCTTGGTTTAATTGATCGAGAGGCAGTGGATCACTGCTTGGTGCTTGACTGCTTGCTAGCTAGCTTAACTATTTTAGCAGAGCTTGCTTGCTTACTTTTGTAGGGGATCAGGGAGGTCGCAATTGTCCGTTGATATAGAACATGTCATCAGTGACCAGCTGAGGATGCAAAGGCCAGCTATGGTAATGAGCATAACTGATAAAGAAGCATGCTTCTTTCAATCTGTAATCATAATTGTGAGATGACCATCTATATCAAAAAGCTCTTTCAGTACAATACTTCAACTGAGTACTAAAAAGAAACTGAGCAGTATGTACATGGTGACTAATCAATTATGTCAAACAGAAAACTGATATTTCTCTTCGAACAAATCTGGTACGGAGCATAAAACCACAATGTGAGCATCTTAGTTACCTGATAATTTCTAACTTAATTCAGATCAAAGTTGTATTCTGGGAAAACCTTTTGCCCAAGGTTGAACAAAAATGGACGGATGTACAAAACAGTAATAACAAAACAAATTCTCAAGGGGGTTGATGGTTGAAGAGGACCATTGAATTAATGGGTAGCTGTCCGCAGATGATCTCGGATTCAGTTCTTGATCGTATTGAAACCCTGCAGATACTGCGGGAGCCGTACTTTCTACCTTAACTTAATTCAGGTCAAAGTTGTATTCTGGGAAAACCTTTTGCCCAAGGTTGAACAAAAATGGACGGATGTACAAAACAGTAATAACAAAACAAATTGGGTTGATGGTTGAAGAGGACCATTGAATTAATGAGTGGCTGTCCGCAGATGATCTCGGATTCAGTTCTTGATCGTATTGAAACCCTGCAGATACTGCGGGAGCCGCTCGGATTCGGTTCTTTGTTGCCCTGGAAGGAACTGCACGGCTACTGCGACGACCACTTATATTCGATTCTTGAATTGCCCTGAAATTGCAAGGAACCATGAAGAGAAGGAAAGCTGAACTGAGATGTGTGTGAAGGCAAAATTAGCAACACATGGGAAGGGACATACCAGTAGTAGATGTGAACGTAAGATTCTGCGTGACCACTCAGCAGCAAGATGAGACAGCAAAAAGAAGAATAAACGCCGAGGAAGTAAGACCGTGGAAGTCTCGAAAATCTGGCTCAGCAGCCAAGTTCCCATAACCTGAATAAAGTCAAATTTTGTGACTAATCAAATAGAAGTACATGATAGGGAAACGGGAGAAGACGGGATGGAGTGGCTCACCGTGGCGGATGTATGAGTTCTGCGGCAGATGCTAAGAGATGGTGTGGCGATGCGAATAATATAGGCTGAGGCGTAGCACTAAGGACTTCTTGTATTCCTCCATCAGTTACCGGAACAGTTGTTTCTTGCGGTAATCGCAAGGGAGAGGAAGAAAGAGCACTATGGTGAACTGTTCTGGACATTGATTGAGAAGTAGAAGAGACAGCGTTGTGTTAGTCGGTCGATTCAGAATTTCAGATGCTTTGATGGGGAAGAGGAACGATTTTGGGCTGGGCTGAAGAATAAGACAGGTGAGTTATGGGCTGCAACATTAGTTAACAGTATAATGGAACCAGTATAGCCTCTCCACAGCGATTTGACATTCCTAGCCGTCCGATCGGCACATCTGACGGATAAGATGGTCGTTACCAATCCGAACGGGCTGCTCGTTCGCGAACCTGTGTGCCTTCCCGTTAAAAAGGCTTTTATGTCCTCCTATTGACCCATTTTCGTTCTAGGGCTGCTACTCCCGAAATTAAGTTACGTACCAGCACAAAACTTGGGCCCCAAAACGGTTTATGGGCCTATGCACTTGGGCTTCAACTATATCGGTTGCAGGAAAAAAATCCTCTTTCCCCTATGAACGCCTCTTCTCCTCCTCCCGAAATCGTCCTCCGCCTGCACCTCTGTTCTTCATCCTCCTTCGACGTGTGCCTCTGTTCTTCCTCCGCCTGCGCCGCCTGCTACCAGACCAGGATGAACTGCCAAAGTAGGTACGAAGGTGACGATCTTGCGCTTTAATCAAATTTCAGTATTTTCGGTCTGATTTCAGGCGGATTTCTAGATTAAAGCATTCAGCAAATATGTTTCTCTCCGCCTTCGCGGACGGCCAACCTTGACTCCCGTTCAGGCCGTCCAGTGGGCTCTGTTCAACGGAATCGGCAAAAGGGCACCAGGCCCATCCGGATCGGAAGACCGGTTCTCCTTCCACACGGGTTAATTGTATCTCCTGCCGCCCGTAACCGTGGATTGATGACGCTGGTACCGTCGTAATCATGGATTGATGACGCTGGTAATTTCGACCCATTCTTCAATCCTGTAATTATGCTCCGTCCTTTGATTATGACGATTAATCCGAGCGTTACTTTCACTTCTCCCTTCTCTCCCATACAAATATGTGGACACAGCGAACATCTTTCCTCACTACACCCATCTCACATTGGACATCTCATTAGTCATCCGACATGCTGGTTGCTTAGGTACGGCTTTTCTGCTTTCCTGCAATCATAATGTTCTTCATACATGGTTACAGTATAGCAAAAATTACGTGCCTACATGACATATTCTTGCTTGCTTTCTTCTTCCAGGGATTGTTGTCGTCGTATTTTCCAGATTATTATTCACGGATTCGTCTGACCAGTGTGACCTTCATTATTATTTCACAATGGCTGCTGGACAGGTTAATTTGCTGACACATTCTTTAGAAATTATTTGTTGTTCATTTCACCATTTGAACTGGCTTCATGTTGTGTTCTACTGCATAATTTCCAAAATTTACCAAACATTTCCATCTAAAGACATCCTTCTAAGCGTCCGACCTAGCTTTCCTTCTCAGTGTAACCCTGCATATATCACAGGATATGCCTCTGTAGAAAAGATGACAAAGCGTTCTCGAGCACGAACTCAATTGAACGATCCCGTCCAACCACGTTTTTTCGCGGCTCAAGTAGTTCTGGGCCCCAAAGTAAGAGGGCAAGGATTAATGAACCAATTGCTATGTCCAATCCCAATTTTCCTAGAAAAAGAAGTACGTTTGTTCAACTCTGCATACGCTTTTTCAAAAGATTTTGTTTTTGCTATCTTAGTCTTAATGGTTCCATTGCTGGTTTTGTCTTCAAACTAACTTACTGTTATTTGTTTCAGGGATTGGCCCTCTCGGTTGTTTGGGATTTTTTATTTAGTAACTGCTGACACACAGTGTTTGACCTTCATTTGTGACGATGGTTGATGTACATGTACTCTCGTTTATGCAAATTTAGCTCTTATTACTCATCTGTTGTTAACCTTTCTTATCATTTTATTTACATGGCCATCACATTTCTGTTAGAGGGTATTAGTAGTACTACAGAAAAGTGCCATATGCCTCGCTACTTATTCTTTTCCAGAAAGAATGGCAAGCTGAAGAAGCTGGATGCTATGCGGAAGAAGCATACACAATCTTTGCACCTCCTGAGCAGCCTAGAAAGGTGGAGTCATCTTTTTCCACTTTGGTAATACCATTTTTTATCAGTTCATGAGTTGTAATGGTGTTTAGCATTACTGTATTTTAACTCTTTATGTTTTTATTCGAGCTGTTCATCCTACACTCTTATAATACCTTGTTATATTTTCCAAGATAAGTGTAGTTCGTACCATCTTACTTTGATTCGTAGGAAACAACATCCATAGGCTATAGGTTTCTTATGTACTCATGTACCGTGTGTGTATGGAGACAGTTAGAAATTTTCCTTTTTGCAAGTTTCTACATATTCTTGGAGATACAAATTTTCGATTATTGCACATGGATCTCTTGGAATTCTAGCTCCAATTGTTAGGTTTTAACATTCTAAATTTAATCTGTGGACCATTCTTTCCCTTTTATTTGCGTTCTTTGGTAAAAAAAATGAAGATTTCCTGCTTGTGTTATTTGGTAATGACTTCTAGATCAGTAAGATGATTACCTCATCCTATCCCTTTGTCTAAAGGTGCTCTTAACCCCTGACCACCCAGATTGCCCTCTGCTTCCTAGGTACATAGAGAATCATTCACATCTTGCTTAAGGGTTTATGTAAATCCTTCTGTAACTCTGTAAGGGTATAATAACCTGATGGAGAATTACAAGCAACATGTGGTCAAGCTACAGGGAAAACAGAAGGTTATTCTTGTGGTGCTGGCCTTTAAGTGTCGATGAGACCTCCCATTGTTGCTCATCGGTGAATGTGGTCATCCAAAGAGACTAAGCTTCATTATGTTCCGTCAGATAAAGAGAGGGAGACCTTTAAATCTTCTCATGCTTGTGGACTGACTATCGATCAAGGTATAAACTTTTCCTACTCTGCATCCCCATACCCCAAATGGTGTCTCATTTTCGATATCTTGCATCTCTTTCGTTCTTGATGCCTTTTGTTTAGGGATTTCGTTCTTGATTCCTAAGTTCCCTCTCCTAGCTTGCAAGCATTTTCGTTTCTCCTTCTCTCTTTTATCTCCATCTTGTTCTTTTTATTTCCCAAGGATCATTGCGGTGGTGGCCACGGTGACGGGGAGAATGATCCTCCCTAACAGTTCTTCAATTCCTCATCAGCGCTTCGCCCAATGGACGCTATGTATCCGATCTGCCCGCGCCCGCTCCTCCCGTATAGATGAGCCACATCGTTCTACCGTTCCGCATCCCCCAGTATGCAAGCGATCCTGGTAAGCTAATTACAGGCAATTTTCTTAATTTTGACTAAAATATTCCCTATGACATACGCAATCTTATTCTTAACAGTTTTTTTTTATTTCTTATTCTCACGTTCAAGAGCTTGCTGGTTAACTCTATGATCTTTGAGAACATGTTTGATCACATCACCTTCAGTAGATCAGCATCTGCACATGAATTCAATGGGCTGGAGCACTTGTCCTTGATTTAATTGACCAGGTGGGATTTCATTGTCAGTTAGTATTTGGTAGGATTTCTGCATGGTATAATTTTTATCGGCTCCAGCTCAATTCTAGATCTTGCAATTCATACAGAGCCCTCGGCTGGCACTGCTCCCAAAATTAGAGGTATATCTAAGGTAATGATTCTGGGTATGTGCTTTATAGGATACAAACATCTTGGTACTATCGCCCATGTTCTTCATGCCTGATGTATGGGGGCGATGGCCTTGACATCAGATTATAATTATAAATATATATGTTGTTTGTTGTAAAAAAAATGCAGTGTATTCAGAGACAGATTGTATTGCGGTATGGTTTACCCCTAATGTGTACCTTTTCTTTGTTAGCTCTCCGTTGGTAGACATGTATGATTATCTGATCTCTAAACTGTTTCATCTGACTTTCTAATTATATGTGACATATATCAAGTGTGCTTTGACAGACATATTATAGAAACTTCAACATCTAAATTCTTTAGAATATAGTTTTATATCGGTTCATATCTGATCATACCTTTTTTATCTTTTACATAAGAAATCTTTGCCTTGTCCAGCCACTGAAACATTTGAGTTGATAGTTCATTTTGCCTAATGCTTGTGGGGAACATTTTGATCTATTTCACCCGTGAGATATATTAGTTGATACTATGCAATTTAATATGGATGTCTCAGTTGTATCTTAGAAAACTTCTTCAGGGCTTAATATTGTTTCTCACTTTTGTTGTTGGGTTTCCAAGGTGCTCTGGGGATTTGTAGACTTATATGGTAAAGCCTCTGAATGTTTTCTTCAATATGTGAACTTTATTGTGCAGCTTGTATTTCTTAACTCCTATAGTTACTGTCATCTATCATAAAACTAAATTTATTTCATACTACCTCATTGTCATGAGGTGGCAGGAACAGGGTCTGCTGTTGTGACGTGGCTACAGGAAGGCAGCAGAACATAATATGGCCTTTCTTTCGCCAAAATCAAGTAAAGCCCCGGCCCAAGAAATGCAGCAAAGCAAGTCGTCTTTGGTTTGGAGCGAAATTCCCGGATGTGTTGCATTTCATTTTATCATGGTGTGCTCCCATGATGTACACATGTCCACCACAATGACCACCGAGACGGCTGCAAAAAGACCATCTCTCGAAGTCTTTAAATGGTGTTGTGTTACCTTTTTTCCAGATAGCACAACATTTGCACTTTATTGTGTCAAAATAAGAACACATTGTTATAAAAAATTGGACATTGTTTCGAGTTCACATGTACTCCTCCCTGAGTGTTTGATTTTAAATGAAATCTGCTAGATTGACAATCCTCTACCTTGGTAGAACTATAGATTGTTTCAAGCCATTATAATACAAGATCTATGGTAAATTAATGAGATTATGATAGAAGTTACAGCCTTAGGTTGTGTCAGGCCATACTAAACATTAACTCGGTGTACCAATTTACTGAGTTAGTGTGCTTGTTATAGGATATTTGTGATTCATTATTTGTTACGATGTGTCATCTAACGTATCGATGTGTCATCTGACGTATCTCTAATTTAGACTGAATAAATATTTTTATAGCTGAGATCTTTTCAAATGATCAGTTAGTTACTTTTCGATGGATGGGCGCAGCAACGCGCGCCTTCGTGTTCTAGTACTGAAAGAAAACATACGGAGCAGAGCGAGCTGTAGGGTCAACTTGCACGGTCGACGGAAACTAAAGCGCACGAACAAAGCTGAGACGGTTTTTGCTTACATGGCGAATATGCTGATGTGGATAGGCTGCATGTCAAGAGAAATATGTTAGTGGGGATGAACTTCTTAGTTATATAGGATTAGTAGTGGCCATGGTAAAACTACAATTTCAGCCCATTTTGCAAAGGAACAGCAAATAAAACGATGTAATCTGCCTTTTTAGTAAGCAGTTATAACTTATAACCCCAGGGGGTTCAGAACTTCTTTTACAGTAGCCCTACAGACTGGCTCTGCCTAACACTGTAATTCTTTACGATGCTACACTTACTGGTAACATGCTTTGAACTTCTGACCTACTACTCCTATCTCGTTCTCATTCGATGTGGTAGCTATAGTTTGCTCATGCAGCTACTAACCTGAAATCATTCTTCCAAATATCCGGCATTGTATAACATTGTGCGATATAAGAGCGATGCGCTCGCTAAGGTGCTGGAATCTTCCTACCAAATGTGTCGTTCCAACGAAGTCTTATTGGCCCTAGAAAAACATCGTGGAATGACTTGTTATAGAGTTTGGATGTGGTCCATTTGACGCAGGGGGCGGAGTATTTCATTGAAATCTTAGTGTGAGTGGCAAGTTCTGAGTCGCTTCCACGTACAATATTTTAATTAAACCGGAGGTTCCAGCTCATAAAAATAATTTTTTGAAAGATGAAGATCCGCTTAAAATTAGGTTTTTGTGTGGTATGTTCGCCTAGTGGTAATTCTTACAAAGATAACCTTACAAAACGCAATTGTTAGGGAAGTAAAACATGTGGCTTTTTCACGATGACGAGACTATAAAACACTTATTCTTCTAGTGTAAATTTGCTAGATCTATATGGTACGGTCAGTCATCCAGATAGATTTTACCTTACACCCACCACGTGTTAGGGACATGGTCAGAAGTAGTCATAGCAAGGAGATGAGCCACTGTGTTAGGGACCACTGAGGAAAAGAAAATTCCACTCTTTGTAATAAGGGAGTACTCTACATATAACTCCAAGTAAATTCCTAACTTTGAGAGGAATATCAGCCAACCCTAGGTGGCTAATGGCCTCATTGAACAACATCTCGTTGATATTGCCACCTGTCTTATATCTACCTTGGAGTGATCTGATAAGATTAAATCACTAACCAATATACAATTTTCATCAGATGGAATATGGATATTATGCAACCAAAAATTCCAATTGCTCACTAAAAACACACTGGCATAAATATTGGTCAAGGTCCAATAAGTATCTGACTTAGTAGCATGGAATTCAATAGAGAGGGCATAACCATTACTATAAAACCCCATGCCCATAAATTACAGAGAGAGGGGATTTGGTGACTAGGTGTATACGTGAGCACCCTCTAGATGCCACACGATCTGCGTTGAGATCCGGTTCTCGTCAATTGGATCTGTTACCTTGACGTTATCTTATCCATCGCTAAGTGTACTTGGTGTGGGTCCTACGTGATTTGAAAGTGCATCTGGCCCACTATTTGAATTCAAAAAGGTGGGTCCTACGTGATTTGGAAGTGTTGTTAGTGCTAATGTGGTTTGCTAACCCAACAATGATGGTAACAGTGGATTGCTAGATGTGACACGTGTCAACCAATGGATGCGTGCTCACGTATACACCCAGGCTTCATCCGAAATTACAGAATTGTTCCAAATAGTAACAATGCCCCCGATCAGCCAAGAGAGGGAAAAAAGCAAAATAATCAAAATTCCTAGGACAAAATTGTCTTAGGAAGGTAATATCCACATGTTATCTGTTTGATTCCTTGAAACTGATAACATGGCAGCCACTCTCATGAATTTTATTAAAATAATAGTCCATTTGGCTGGGTCATTAAGACCCATAGTATTCCAGTTCAACAGTATCAAAAATATTTTATGTATTGAAAACCAAACAAGATTGGACCTATAGTGGAAACATTAAGCCGATAGCACAAAAGAGTAAAAAATCACAGCCAATTCATAGATCTCATTGAGCACACAAGCCACAATTGGATTACATAAAACATGTTTTGTGGAGTAACATAAAATATCTTACAAGATTTTCTAGAGCTACATTCACCCAACAAAGAGGGCCAAAAGAAACTAAAAGACTGTAGAAAGAGACAACTATCACTTCTTTATGGGACCCTTCTTTGAGCTTGCATTAACATTCTTCTTGATGGATGGCTTTGTCTTCTTTCCAGATCAGCATCCTCATCTGAATCCCCTGGCTCCAAAATACTGAATTTCTCACAAAGATTCCTAACAACAGATTTCTTCATAGGTGGTGTTATTGTAGCACAAGCATGACAATTCTTATCAAAACATGTCCTTGCACTATAGCCTTTGTGCATAACCTTGATTCTGTTACTCCTTCTCACTTCAGATAAAACAGGTGGAGTCTTCTTATCCCTCTTCTTGAGATGCAGAGCATAGGTGGAGGAGCGGAGATGTTCCTTGGACAGTTTCTTTGGGGCCTAGGGTGTCATAAATCCTTGAGTAGCTTCAAGATAATCCAAGGATAGAGTGCAAATAGGTGGAGCATGTGAGGGACAATTGCCTTGGGAGAGAAAAGGAGCGTGAGCTGGTCTCATAAGGAACATCAACTTCACTCAAAATTTTCCAAACTTTGGACTGAAGAAGGGACTTAGCCCAATCAAAATCGTCGGGAGTCGGGAGCTTAGGAGTGAAGAAATATGCCCACTGTGTTGGGCCAATCATAGTGTTGACAATAGATCCATCAAGCTTGGAATTAGTTGACCAAGCAGAGGTACCCTCTTTAGAGAAAAAAAAGATTCAATCCGTGAGGCACACTTTGGCGACATAACTGCAACAAGATCCACATAACTAGTGGTATAGATATGTATTGGCTACGCGTTAGGGTTAGGTCTGGTGACGGACGGGCGACTGCGGCCGCCGCCACCAATCCATCGCGGGAGCACCATGAGTATACGAGATAATCGTGTATGCGTGTCCAAGGAAGAGTCCTTATCGGTCAAGGGCTGGAGTCCGGAGGCAGTACGGCCGAATTCTTCCGAGTTTGGCCGGGAGAGACCAGATCGGGAGAACTATAAAGGGAGGTCACGGAAGGAGGGGTCCTCTACAACAGAGCTAGTCTTCGAAAATCCGCTCTTCGTCCACGAACCTGGCCTAGATCGTTTCTGTGCGAAAGACCGGGCGATGGCTTCTGCTGGCAATGGGGGTGAACAAGGGGGAGCCGATGAGGCACCTACCCACCCGAAGTTGCCCGTAGGAGACCAGTCTGATCTGTCGCGTGGTCAGGGAGGAAGAGCGGCGCTGGAGTCCAGGATGCCGGAGAACAACAATTGGCAGGGAGCTCCTGCTGATAAAGAAGGTGGACTGGAAGGTTTGGATGGATACCTTGAAGGTGAGGTGGATATGGAGGCTGACGACGTCATCGAACTTGAGCCGGAGGAAGACGAAGTGCCACTGATGTCCCACAAGTATAGGGGATCGTGTGTAACCTTTTCGATAAGTAAGAGTGTCGAAACCAACGAGGAGCTAAAGGTAGGATAAACATTCTCTCAAGTTCTATCAACCACTGATACAACTCTACGCACACTAAGCGTTTGCAATATCTAGGAAATAAAAACTAGAGCGATAACGGGTATGATAGGTGACTTTGCAGAACAATAAAATACACGGAATAAATGTTAGTGCTGCAGCAATAAAACAAACTAAACTAACAGTGCCATGAGTGTGGAAAGGCGGTGGTAATAGTGGTGGCTTTGTCCAAGATCAATTAGTGAAAATCTTGGGTTCAATGTCTTCGATGCAGCTTTCTATGTAGGAGAGGCTAAATATACATGCTCTCCCTCCGGGATTACAAGTACTATATGATTGGCTTGCTAGCAAACATCCGTAAATACTAGCAAGCATTAAGGTTTCCCCAACCATAGCCTTAAGTAAATGGTCCTCTTACTCCCATACATGCAACTATCTGGTTCGCGTCCTTAGGTTTCTGTCACTCCGGCAGAACTTCCCCTTCTAGTATACAAGTACTACCAACCCTATGGTGCTTGATCCATGCGCGCACAAATATAATGGGCACCAAGGACGGTAACATATCAACATACAACTCTAATGAACCAAAGAGAAACAACCAATCAATCAAAGAACAAATAAACTATGGCAACATGATATAGATCATAGGATTATAACTTATAGCATCAAACACCATGGTTACATAGGGCGGTACGAGAGGTTTGTGAGAGGATGGACCACTGAATACAATGAGGAGTTGGTGATGGAGATGGCGGTGAAGACGTTGGAGGGCTCAGCGAGGAGCGCCGGGAGGCGGAGGCGTGGGCGGCGCCGGCGGCGCCGGCGCGGGGGACTCCTTCCCAGCCACCGGCATCATGGGGGAGCGCCGCCCCTTAGCCTTCTTCTTCCTTGAGTTGGTGCTGGTTGATGTCTACGCACGCTTCTATTCCTGTAGACAGTGTTGGGCCTCCAAGAGCAGAGGTTTGTAGAACAGCAGCAAGTTTCCCTTAAGTGAATCACCCAAGGTTTATCGAACTCAGGGATGTAGAGGACAAAGATATCCCTCTCAAGCAACCCTGCAATTACGATACAAGAAGTCTCTTGTGTCCCCAACACACCCAATACACTTGTCAGATGTATAGGTGCACTAGTTCGGCGAAGAGATAGTGAGATGCAAGTGGTATGAATGAATATGAGCAGTAGTAACGGCGCCGAGAAAATAGCTTGTCTGGCGTGCGATTGATGGTAGTAATATTGCAGGAAGTAAAGATGCGAGTAAAACAATAAATAAGCGATGATTGCAGTATTTGGAAACAAGGCCTAGGGATCATACTTTCACTAGTGGACACTCTCAACATTGATCACATAATAAAACCACTCTACACTCTCTTGTTGGATGACAAACACCATTAATTGTGTAGGGCTACAAGAGCACCTCAATGCCGGAGTTAACAAGCTCCACAACATTCGATGTTCATATTTAAATAACCTTAGAGTGCATGATAGACCATTGCAATTATACCGAGTACTAACATAGCATGCACACTCTCACCATCAGGCTATGAAAGGAGGAATAGATCACATCAATACTATCATAGTAATAGTTAACTCCATAATCTACAATAGATTACAATCATAAACTACGCCAAGTACTACATGATGCACACACTGTCACCATTACATCATGGAGGAGGAATAGAGTACTTTAATAACATCACTAGAGTAGCACATAGATTAATAGTGATACAAAGCTCATCATATGAATCTCAATAATGTAAGGCAGCTCATGAGATCATTGTATTGAAGTACATGGAAGAGAGATTAACCACATAGCTACCGGTACAGCCCTTAGCCTCGAGGAAGAACTACTCCCTCCTCATGGGAGACATCAGCGGTGATGAAGATGGCGGTGGTGTCGGTGGAGATGCCTTCCGGGGGCACTTCCCCGTCCCGGCGGCGTGCCGGAACAGAGACTTCTGTCCCCCGAATCTTGGCTTCCCGATGGCGGCGGCTCTGGAACTTTTCTCGTATCGTGGCTTATCCGTATCGAAGATTTAGGTCACGAGGCTTCTTATAGGCGAAGAGTCGGAGTCGGAAGGGGTCTGGGGGCTCCACACAACAGGGGGGCGCGGCCCCCACTTGGCCGCGCCGCCACCATGTGTGATGGCCCTGGGCCTCCCCTCTGGTCCCTCTTCGGTGTTCTGGAAGCTTCGTGGAATTATAAGATCGTGGGCCTTGATTTCGTCCAATTCCGAGAATATTTCCTGTGTAAGATTTCTGAAACCAAAAACAGCAGAAAACAGGAACTAGCACTTCGGCATCTCGTTAATAGGTTAGTTCCGGAAAATGCATATAAATGACTGTTATCACCAGAATTTGACCGGATCAGAGGTGGGCCGCGATTGGAGATGGGTTTGAAGAATATACATAGAAGGAATACATGAATCGGCCTTGTATACAATGTTTGGGCTAGTTTGCCCGTATATCTGTAACATAGTAGGATATGTGTCGTTTAGACAGAGTTGGGCTCGTGCCCGGTTGGGATTGTTCCCACGTTAGAAAGTCTACGGACTATAAATATGTATCTAGGGTTTATGAAATAAACAACAATCACGTTCACAACAAACACAAACCAGGCGCATCGCCACCCCTTCTTTCGAGGGTTTCCTTCCGAGTAAGCATCATGCTGCCTAGATCGCATCTTGCGATCTAGGCAGTACACGTTTATTCGTCTACCTTGTGTTACTCGTGCTGAAGCGTTGTTGTTGGCGAGTAGCACTACCTATCTTAGGTGTTTTGGGGCTTGCATTGATGCTTTTCTTATGCATATCTGCTTAGCAATGCCGTCCCCCGACACCTAGCTGCCCTTACACCTATCTAGGTGTAAGGGCAGCATCTTGCTTGTTCGATACTTAGTAGATCAGATCTGTTATAGTTGCTCCTTGTTCTTCAAGGATTAGTTTAATATCTGCATGATTAGGCCTTATGCTGGGGTTGGAGGATCCGGTAGTGCGCTAGGTGTTGTTTACCGTTCCTATAAGGGATGTTCCGGAAATTGACGTAATGTTGGTTTTTAGGCCTCTTTTAGGGATAGTTTGCATCATCTTTCGTATCTGCTAGGCCCAACTACGCGTAGGACGTTCCGGTTATGCGGTGAAAACCCTAAACTGTCGTAGATTGGTTTAGCTTTGTTTTGATCAAGCAGGATCCCCATGTCATTGCAAATCCAACGTGAACCATGGGGCGATCGGCTCTTTGAGCCGATCCACAGGGCAACCTGAGAGCCGATAGGGCTCGTATTTAATGTTTACGTGTCTACCATGCAGGAACAAATCGAAGAAATCTAACACCTTCCTGATCGGGTCTAGGTCAGGTGGCACGCCCTTGCAACCGCCGGGACGTGTGCAGGAAACTTGCGGGACGACGCGAGGTGCCGGGGTCCACTAAGCGGCCTTGGGAGCCTCCCGGCTCTTCGTGTTGCTTAACCACCGCTCGCCGGTGAGTTTTGGCGAGCAACACATTCTGGCACGCCCGGTGGGACCATCTTCGACAACATCCACGTCAACACCTGCATCCGAGATGGCGGATGAACTGATCAAGTACGAGGATCTCCCTGCGGAGCATAAGAAGAAATACGATGAGCTGAAGGCCATCTGTGAAGCCGAACTCATCGGCTCCTTTGAGAAGACCCGGTCGCACGGCATCAGGTTTAAAGGATTCACTCCCCAAGGCATACTTGATGGTTTGGATCTGTCTCTCCCTTCGGAGGAACGTACCACAGCCCTGCGTCAGGAAATCAACTACGTTGTGGCTCATTCGCCGCATCGGCATTCCGAGAGCCTGGTGAATACTTTGGAGCGCATCGCGCTTCATGTGGTCCAAGAAATCATGAAGCATCAGTACTCCCCCTCAGGGCCTGTGCTAGGGACTCACCAGGGAGAGATGCAACTCCACACCAGGCCGCCATTGCCGTACGCGATGGCAGCTCCACAGCAACAAGGTTCACCAGCATACGTTGTCTACAAGGTTGGAGGTGATCCTGGCGACTATCAATTCCTATATGAGCCGCCCAAGGAGATCCCACATGGATACGTGTGCACATACGTGCCGGATCGCAACAACCGGACGCAAGCGATCCGGACTCCAACAGAGGAATTGCCGGAGCGGGAGCAATTGTTACGGCAGGAGGGATGGCCGGAGCAACGAGGGAGTTTGGGAGCGGACGCCGAGAAACGAGGCGTGGCTAGCTAAATACGCCACCGCACCAAGTCATGAAAGCTCAACTGCTACGCCTTCCACCGTGGATCAGATCGGTGCGGCTTTGAGAGACCGATTCGGCATCCCGCCGAAGAAGAAAATAATCGGCTATTCCAAGCCGTACCCCAACGAGTTTGACCTGATCCCGCTGCCACCTAAGTATCGGCTCCCTGACTTCACAAAATTCAGTGGATCAGAAGGATCTAGCTCCATCAAGCACGTGAGCCGATACTTGGCCCAGCTAGGCATGGTTTCAGCATCGGATCAGCTGCGTGTGAGGTTTTTCGCGCAATCTCTCACCGGTCCAGCTTTTGGGTGGTACACCTCGTTGCAGCCAAATTCAGTTCGATCATGGAAGCAGCTGGAAGAGCAGTTTCACACACAATATCATTCAGAAGCTACTGAAGCTGGCATTGCCGATCTAACCCAGGTTCGGCAGAGGCGAGGAGAGACAGTGTCTGAATACATTCAACGTTTCAGAACTGTCAAGAACCGATGTTACTCGGTTCATTTGTCTGAGAAAGAAGCAGTCGAGCTGGCCGTGGCAGGCCTCGCAGCGCCACTCAAGGATCTGACGTTCCAAGTGGAGTACAATTCGTTGGCGCATATGGTCCAGAGACTAACTTTGTATGAACAGCGCCACCCGAAGCTGTACCAAGACAAGTACAAGCGCACGATAGGCCCGGTCGATGCTGAGGCGGATGAAGATCCTTCCGAAGATCAGGAAGTCGCGGTGGCTGAATGGGCTCGGACGGCAGTACCTGTGTCCTGCAAATGGGTGAATCAACCAGGGCCGCCAAGAGGGTTTGACTTTGATTTGAGCAAAGCTGAGCAGATTTTTGATTTGTTGCTGAAGGAGAAACAGTTGAATTTACCCGAAGGCCACAAAATCCCTACGTCACAAGAGATGAACGGTAGGCCATACTGCAAATGGCATCACACGTTCACTCACGCCACCAACGACTGCAAAGTATTGCACGCACAGATTCAAATGGCGATAGAATCAGGCCGATTAACTTTCGGACAATTTGCTATGAAGGTTGACACACGTCCGTTTCCTGGCGTCAACATGGTGGATCTTAGCCACTCCATAGGGCGCGAGCCAGAGTTTTCTTTTGATATCAACATGGCAGGGCTTGTGAATCGCCATGGCAAAGAAAAAGCAGAGAGCGGCCACTCCCATGGCAAGGATAAAGAGGAGGCCGATCCACGCGACCGGCCCCATGATGATGATAGACGGTACCTAACCGAGGAGGAAGTGAGAAGTGTGCGGTATCAACGTCCACTGTCCGCGCATCTCCTTAACAAATATGAACAGCAGTATGACCGACGTCGGCGCTACGACGTAGTTGATGAGAGACATTGTCGGTCTGATGTAGAGGACAGGAGGTACCGTCGACATGATAGAGACAATGACGGGTACAAGCGTCACGCTAGAGGGAGGTCAAGGGAGCAAGATGACATGGATAGGCATTGGGACTGTCCTTTCTTTAAACATTGCTGGGACTCAGGAATGAGCCGATTGCCAACAATCGAGAACTGCCCAGAATGCAGACAGCAAAGGAATAGGACAAACAAGGTTTCAGTGTTCGAGCGTCTAGGGCCCCTCCCACCTCAGAACAAACGAGCTGAGTCATCTCAAGAAGAAGACTTTGAGGAGTCAGATGGTGAAGAAGATAGGTATCACCGGCCAAGGTGGTGCCCCGATGGACTCGGCCATTCTCGGAAGCGTAGGGTGCGGCGGCTACGAAGCCCGGAGGAAGCCGAGGCACGGTACTCGTACACGTTGAGAAAAGCACGGCCCGATCTGGCCGTGAAAATTCAGCAAAAGTTAGAGACGGAGACGCGCCCGCCAAAGAAAGTGTGGCGCCCTAAACAGACAAAAGTCGACGCAGAGGCATCGGCTGATACAAACATCGTGTCCATGATCCCGTCAGAGATTTGTGGTCCAAGGCATGGTGAGCATACCTCGAGCGAGTCACGTAGCCATAATAAAGGACCAAGGAGTGGTAAACCCTCATTGAACATTGCAATAAAAAAGGAGGCCGATTCTAGCAATCGGCCAATATTGTCCCCAACATATGCTTTGCCTGTGTTCAGCATTGACCTAGCAGGAGATGGAAAGCTGGGGTATGGGTTTACATCAGCTGACGAGTTAGAAGAGATTGATATTGGTCCCAGGGATAAACCACGACCAACCTTTATCGAGCAAAAAGTTAGATCCGCATCCGAGGGCCCGATGATAGCCTTGTTGAAAGAATACCCAGATTGTTTTGCATGGGATTATACGGAGATGCCTGGGTTAGACAGGAGCATCATTGAGCATCGGCTCCCCTTGAAGAAAGGATTTCGGCCGTTCCAGCAGCGAGCGCGACAGATGAAGGCTGAAATCTTGGTAGAAGTCAAGAAGGAGATCCAGAAGATGTTGGACGCCGGATTCATCAGGCCATGCAGGTACGCTGAATGGATTTCCAATGTAGTACCTGCGGAGAAAAAGGATGGCCGATGGCGCGTTGCCATAGATTTTCGGAACCTCAACAGTGCCACTCCAAAGGATGAATATCCGATGCCAGTAGCGGAGACCCTGATCAATGCAGCTGCTGGTCACAAAATTTTAAGCTTCATGGATGGCAATGCCGGCTACAACCAAATTTTCATGGCTCCAGAAGATATACACAAGACTGCATTCAGAGTGCCAGGCTCGGTGGGCTTGTTTGAATATGTAGTCATGACGTTTGGGCTGAAGAATGCCGGCGCCACATATCAAAGAGCCATGAATTACATCTTTCATGATTTAATCGGCAAATTGGTAGAAATTTACATCGACGACGTGGTGGTAAAGTCTGTTTCAACGAGCGGACATTTAGAAGATTTGCGACACATCCTAGACCGAACGAGGAAGTTCGGACTAAGAATGAATCCGAAAAAGTGTGCCTTTGGTGTGACGGCCGGTCAGTTCCTGGGTTTCTTGGTTCATGAACGTGGAATTGAGATCGGCCTGAAAAGTCAAGAGGCAGTGCGAACGATGAAGCCACCCACCACGAAGAAGGAGCTCCAATGTCTCATCGGCAAAATTAATTTCGTCAGAAGGTTCATCTCCAACTTGTCAGGACGAATTGAGCCGTTCATGGGATTGGTTAAGATCAAGTCTGATGAGGAGTTTCTCTGGGGGGCAGAGCAACAACAGGCATTTGACGATATTAAGGAGTACCTAACAAAGCCACCTGTGTTAGTTCCGCCGCAGCAAGACAGGCCGTTCTACATTTACTTATCAGTGGCTGACACGTCCATCGCATCAGTGGTGGTACAGGTTTATGATGGTCTGGAAAAAGTGGTTTTCTACCTCAGCAGAAGGATGTTGGATGCAGAAACAAGGTACCCCGAAATTGAGAAGTTATGCCTCTGTCTATTTTTTACCTGCACCAAGATCCAAGCACATCCTGCTGTCCGCAGAAATCATCGTCATATGCAAATCGGATGTCATCAAGCATATGTTGTCGGCTCCTGTATTAAAAGGCCGACTTGGCAAATGGATGTTTGCATTATCGGAATTTGAGATCCGGTATCAACCTGCGAAAGCAGTTAAGGGACAAGCGTTAGCCGATCTTATAGCTGAAAGAATAAACACGGACGTATCAGCACTATCTGTGCGTACATGGGCCATGTTCTTCGATGGATCGGTCTGTGAAGATGGTTGCGGCATCGGCGTGCTACTCGTGTCGCCTTGGGGGGCAACATATTCCTTCTCTATCAGGTTGTCTATCCCCTGCACCAACAATGTTGCTGAGTATGAAGCGATCTGCAAGGGAATGAAGTTGCTCTTGGAAGTTGGGGCAGAAGCAGTGGAAATCTTTGGTGACTCCAAATTGGTGATCTCTCAACTCATAGAGGAATATAAATGCGAGAGCGAGTCACTCTTCCCATTATGGATACAATGCCGTGAGCTGATGGCACAATTCAGGTATATAAGCTTCAATTGGATCCCAAGGTCGCAAAATACTGAGGCAAACGACCTCGCACAGACGGCATCAGGATACAAGGATGTAGCAGATGGAGCCGATTTTCAGGTGCAGTTCATGGAACCTGATGATTGGAGAGCCGATATCTTCAATTACTTGAAGGATCCGGCTCGGGGGGCACCTAAACGGGTAAGATACAGGGCCATGAAGTACGTACTGATTGGCGATGACATGTTCTACAGGACATTGGAGGGATTGCTTCTCAAATGTTTGGGACCAGCCGAGTCCAATCGGCTCTTGCACGAGGTGCATGAAGGTGTTTGTGGAACTCACCAGTCGGCTCATAAGATGAAGTGGCTGATCAGGCGCTCGGGATTTTATTGGCCCACCATGCTTGAAGATTGTTTCCAGTATTATAAAGGGTGTCAAGCATGCCAGAGGTTTGGGAGCATTCAGATGGTACCCGCATCAGCAATGAATCCTATCATCAAACCTTGGCCATTCCGAGGTTGGGGTATGGATATGATCGGCAAAATTCATCCTGCGTCAAGCAAAGGCCATGAATGGGTTCTGGCCATTACAGATTACTTCACTAAATGGGTGGAGGCGGTCCCTATGAAGGCGGTAGCATCGAAAGATGTTATCGGCTTCGTGTTGGAACATGTCATTCATAGATTCGGGATTCCCCGGACTATTACGACCGATGGAGGGTCGGTCTTCGTTTCGAAAGAGATGAAAAAGTTCTGTGATGACATGGGGATCAAGTTAATCCGATCGTCTCCATATTATGCTCAAGCAAACGGGCAGGCTGAAGCGTCCAACAAGAGCTTGATCAAGCTGATTAAGAGGAAAATCGACGAGCACCCTAAACGATGGCATGAGGTGCTGTTAGAGGCGTTGTGGGCTTACCGCATGTCGTGTCATGGAACGATAAAAACCTCGCCATACCAGCTGGTCTATGGACAAGAAGCTGTGTTACCCTGGGAAATAAAGGCGGGGTCAAGACGGATCATGTTCCAGAATGATTTAACTCGTTCGAAGAATATGCAGCTCCGATGAGCGACAAGCATTGAGGACGCAACGGAACTTAGACTATGGTCACTTGAGAAAATCAAGGAGAATAAAGCCAAGGTGGCTCGTGCATATAATAAGAAAGTGAAGCCAAAAGAGTTCCAAGTTGGTGATCCGGTATGGGAAGCTGTATTGCCGTTGGGGACGAAGGATAAAATGTATGGTAAATGGTCTCCAAATTGGCATGGCCCGTACAAAGTAGTCCAAGTTTTAAAGGGAAATGCATACATGCTCGAACAGTTGGACGGTGTGAAGTTCCCAGTGGCCGTCAATGGCCAGCATCTCAAGAAGTATTTTCCAAGCATGTGGGATGATGGGCAGTGAGGTATGGAGGCCGATTTTATATCGGCCAGAGAAAAAAATCATCACAGCCGATGTACAAACATCGACTCGAGAAGACATGCGAGGACAACAGTATACTAATACAGCCGATGCACGGACATCGACTTCAGAATAATAAAGCCGATACATTGCTATCGACTCTAGAGGAATAAACTCAATTGAGCAGGTTAACAGATCACGTTCAGATTAAAGACCATGATATCTGGGATGAATATCCCATTGAATCGGCCCTGCCATCGGCTCTTTGAACAGTGACTTCATTGGACAATCGGCAAAATTAACAAGAAAGCAAAAGTGATTGGGGAATATTTTCTCCATTAGAAAGGGATTTCTTACAAAGAAGAAGCCGATCGCTCAAAGCAGGGAGAGCAAAAGGAGGACAGATTGCTACCACTAGCCTATGCTAAGCGGTCCCTACTCTAAAAGCCGTCGCTGGCCTCGTCATCGCCGCCGTAGCCGCTGCCGGTGCTGCTGCTGGCGGGCTCCTCGTCGCTACTGTCGTAGCCTTCAATGGGGCGTCTTCTTCTTCATCATCGTCGTCTTCGTCGTCATCCGACCATGCCCAGCCGCGGAATCACTTCGCTGGTGGCTCGTCGGAGGAGGTGTCGTCCTCTTCCTCTTCCTCGTTGGAGGGGATGTCGTCCTCCTCATCCTCCTCTTCTTCCTCTTCGTAGGAGGGGGTGAAGCTTCCCCAGGAGAGGAGGTCATCCGGCTCTTCCCATTGGCCGGGCTCTGGCATCAGCTCATCTGAAGGGGAAGATTGGAAGGAAAGAGCCGATGCAGCCGAGGAGGAGGATGAGGCCATGGAGGAGGAGGGTTTTTCGATGGCTAGTACGGATCAAAAGAGTGAAGAAGTAAACTGCGCAATGCGGTTAAAATAGAGGGGGTATAGTGGAAATTCAATGCTTGAGCAGTTTTCGAGGATACGGTGCTAAAGCTGTCAATCGTGCAGAAGTTGAGAAGGCAGGGTATTATGGCGAAGAATACTGCGACGGTTCTGCTCTGCCACGACATGACCCGACGAAGGAAAAGCATAATGATTTTGGAATTGTCATTTCCAAAACCAGGGGGGCATGTGTTATCACCATAATTTGACCGGATCAGAGGTGGGCCGCGATTGGAGATGGGTTTGAAGAATATACATAGAAGGAATACATGAATCGGCCTTGTATACAAAGTTTGGGCTAGTTTGCCCGTATATCTGTAACATAGTAGGATATGTGTCGTTTAGACAGAGTTGGGCTCGTGCCCGGTTGGGATTATTCCCACGTTAGAAAGTCTACGGACTATAAATATGTATCTAGGGTTTATGAAATAAACAACAATCACGTTCACAACAAACACAAACCAGGCGCATCGCCACCCCTTCTTTCGAGGGTTTCCTTCCGGGTAAGCATCATGCTGCCTAGATCGCATCTTGCGATCTAGGCAGTACACGTTTATTCGTCTACCTTGTGTTACTCGTGCTGAAGCGTTGTTGATGGCGAGTAGCACTACCTATCTTAGGTGTTTTGGGGCTTGCATTGATGCTTTTCTTATGCATATCTGCTTAGCAATGCCGTCCCTCGACACCTAGCTGCCCTTACACCTATCTAGGTGTAAGGGCAGCATCTTGCTTGTTCGATACTTAGTAGATCCGATCTGTTATAGTTGCTCCTTGTTCTTCAAGGATTAGTTTAATATCTGCATGATTAGGCCTTATGCTGGGGTTGGAGGATCCGGTAGTGCGCTAGGTGTTGTTTACCGTTCCTATAAGGGATGTTCCGGGAATTGACGTAATGTTGGTTTTTAGGCCTCTTTTAGGGATAGTTTGCATCATCTTTCGTATCTGCTAGGCCCAACTACGCGTAAGACGTTCCGGTTATGCGGTGAAAACCCTAAACTGTCGTAGATTGGTTTAGCTTTGTTTTGATCAAGCAGGATCCCCATGTCATTGCAAATCCAACGTGAACCATGGGGCGATCGGCTCTTTGAGCCGATCCACATGGCAACCTGAGAGCCGATAGGGCTCGTATTTAATGTTTACGTGTCTACCATGCAGGAACAAATCGAAGCAATCTAACACCTTCCTGATCGGGTCTAGGTCAGGTGGCACGCCCTTGCAACCGCCAGGACGTGTGCAGGAAACTTGCGGGATGACGCGAGGTGCCAGGGTCCACTAAGCAGCCTTGGGAGCCTCCCGGCTCTTCGTGTTGCTTAACCACTGCTCGCCGGTGAGTTTTGGCAGGCAACAATGACATAAAGTGTGTATAAAACATGTGAGTATCATCATAAAAGTAGCATAGAACATAAGAAATTATAGATACGTTTGAGACGTATCACTGGTGTAGATGAGTGTTTCCCCGTCCTTGGCTGCTGCCAAAGAGGAGGATTTTCGTGACAATGCTTGGGGGCCTCCAAAAATAGGGTTTCCCATCAATATATAGTGTTGGAGATGCAATCTAGACCATGGGATGGATGCCCCTTTGATCCAAGGGCTCTTGGGCACCTCTAGAACCTTCCTAGGACTCCCCTCTGTCTTTCATGAGCCTCACAACTCGTGGCTGGGCCGAAATATCCAGGTATGGAAAGAGTTTGTGTCAAATACGTCACCAACTTTCGGAGTCCCGAGACTGCACGAACCTCCGCAGTAATTCTGCTCTGCCGGATGCATCCGTTGTCCTTTCTGGACTAATAAGATGTCCAAATTGTTCGGTTTGAAATTATCTACAAATTTTTAGTTTAAGACTTGTCCATTGGACGTTGTTTTGATGGAGTTTCGAAGCGATCTTTGAAAAGTGTTCAGCAGGGACAGATTCCGGGAAATTCCAGATTTCACCATAATGAGCTATTTCCTTCCATATTTGCCTATTTCCTGCACAACAAAGTTGAAACCAAGAAATTGTGCACTTTTGCAACTATTAATGGGTTAGTCCCTTAAAACATATAGTAATTGGTGTAAAACAAGCATGAAACATCAAAAATTATAGATACGTTTGCGACGTATCAACATCCCCAAGCTTAACTCCTGCTCGTCCTCGGGTAGGTAAGTGATAAAAAGAATAATTTTTGAGGTAACATGCACCTTCAGAGTTCAAAGGATGACTAGATACAAATAATTTAAGAACAATTAATAACACATTCATGATTCAATCAATAATAATTTTGGGACCATGCACATAGAACTAAGAATGACAACTATCCTCTCATAAGATGGTGCTTATAACTTAGAAGATGAAGACTCAACATAAAAGTAAAAGAATGGCCCTTCGTAGAGGGAAGCAGAGATTAAACATGTGCTAGAGTTTTTTATTTTGAAAACATAGAGATATAAAATTTTAAGAGAGGCAATTGTGTCAACGGTAGCAATAAGTAATATAGGTTATGTATAAGACTTCCTATAAGTTGCAAGACTCATGCATCGAATACTAATAGTGCCCGCACCTTGTCCTAATTAGCTCGGATTTCCATGGATTATCATCGCATTACATATGTTTCAACCAAGTTTCACAAAGGGGTACCTCCATGCCACCTGTACAAAGGCCTAAGGAGAAAGTTCGCATTGGATTTCTCGCTTTTGATTATTCTGAACTTAGACATCCATACCGGGACAACATGGACAACAGACAAATGGACTCCTCTTTAAGCTTAAAGCTTTTGGCAACATAAATTTCTCATAAGATATTTTTGAGATTTTAATGTCCATGCTGAAACTTCCACCATGTAAACATGGCTTTGGTTAGCGGCCCAATGTTCTTCTCTAACAATATGCATACTCTAACATTTTATCACGGTTATCTCCTTTACTTCAGACAAGACGGACATGCATAGTAACTCACATGATATTTATCAAAAATATGATGATGGTGTCCCCATGTCAGCATGGTTGCCACACAACAAGCAGCTTATAAGAACTAAGATACATAAGTGACATATTCCTCACCACAATATTTTTTAGGCTACTTTCCCATGAGCTATATATTGCAAAAACAAGGAATTATTTTGAAGGTTTTAAAGGTAGCACATGTAAATTTACTTGGAGTGGCGGTGAAATACCACATATAGGTAGGTATGGTGGACACTTTTGGCATATTTTGGTTTTTGGTGGTTGGATGCACGAGTAGAGATCATACTCAGTACAGAATGAAGTCTAGCAAAAAGAAAGATAGCGACCAACTAAGAGAGAAATAATAGTCATAATCATGCATAGTGACAAAACTTACTAATTAAAGCATATGGTGATACTAAAAGTCTAAACTAAATGATCAATTCAACCCAATTGAAACATCAGAGGAGATCTTTCATTTGCATCACTATTAATATGAAACCTTTTTACTCGTATCCAACACCAATCAACTTATTTGAAACAACTCTCATTTATAATATTCATTAAGGATCAGAGAGCTAATCATATATAACTGAAGCATACTAACAAGCTCTGAACAAAATAGGAGCGAAAAACCAGAGCTAAACGCAGTACTAGCAAAAATAAAACGCTCGTTGAACAATAAGTGTGAAAACTAGAGCGTTCATACAATTAAAACGGAGCGTGTCTCTCTCCCAAACAAACATGGTATGATGGTGCCCACTTTATTGAAAATAAAATATACAACAGAAAATAAAGACGCTCCAAGAATAACACATAGTATATGAAGCAATAAAAATATAGTGAACAGAAATAGGACCTGATATTTTTATTGATGAAGAAGGGGATGTCTTGGGCATCCCCAAGCTTTGACGCTTGTACTTCTTGAATATATCTTGGGGTGACATGGGCATCCCCAAGCTTGAGCTTTTGTCCATTCTTCATCTCATCTCATCATTCTTCTTTCCTACACTTGAAAACTTCCTTCATACAAAACTCATCACAAATCTCATTAGCAGACGTTAGTGCAATGATAATATTAATCAAGTCTACAAAGTTCAGTATGACATATGAAAAGCATTTTAATAAGCATTAGCTACTGTAGCACAACTTCAATAAGGTTCTTTGATCAAGAGAACTCAAAAAGGTGGGCAAAAAGATGCAAATGCAAAACAGTGCAAAAATCTTTCAAAACAGAACAGTTCGTAAAAATTGATTTTTGAAAAATAGTTACGCTGCGTAACTCAAAAAACTCTGAACTAATGAAAGTTAGATAAATACCTGGGGAAGATGCTCGTAAATTGGCAGCTCAAACTTACATTCTGGTGATTTTTGGCGATTTTCTCGTGACGAACCAGAAACATTAAACAAGATTGCAAATCTCCCAAATACCACTTTCTTACCATTAGAGGCAATTCTCATGTTGGTTGATGAATAGGGGGATGCCTTGGGCATTCCCAAGCTTAGATATTTGCATCTTCTTGAATATTCTCTTGGGATCCATCTACACATCCCCAAGCTTGAGCTCTTGCATCCTCTTGCTCATTTCATATCACCATATTGATTGGAACTTAAAAACTGCATCCACATAAAGCTTCACAAAACTCATTAGTAGGTTAGTACTCATTAAATAAAATCCACAAGTGTTCAAGTATCCCTAATTTCTATAAAATCTATCAAATATTTAGCCACTATAATACTGAGGTTTCTTATTATTTCAATCGTACGTCGAAAACGAAGAAAACTTTTGAATCCTAAGTACAATATTTAAACAAAGAGAATAGAAATCTGTCAAAACTGAACACTATGTAAAGATGTCACTCAATGAGATAGTTACGTAGCTCAAATCAAAAAACTCATGATTAATGAAAGACAGATCATAACCTCAGGTCTATGCACAAAAAAATTTCAGATCAAAATGCCATACTGAGATTTTTCACGAATTTTTGCAGCACATCACAGGAAATCTGTCTCAACAGAATCAGTCCGTAAAGATTGAATTATTAGATCTGTCTACGTACCTAAAATCAGAAAAATCAGAACTAACGAAAGTTAGATAGCAAGCACTACTATGCACTCAAGAAATTTCAGATCAAGATCACGTTCTGGTGATTTTTAAAATTTTCTACAGTGGAGCACGGGAAATCTGTTTTGTAGGCAGCATAGTGACAAACTTGCATAACAAACTAGGGGTTATCTATACATTCTATTTACAGCGGGATATGTACACTATATACACTATATACACTATTTACAAGTTTTTAATGAAAAGCTTCCATGGAAAGAATTGTTTTGGTTTCGCAGGCATGAACACAAATGTTCAAGGTCGACCCCCACTTCACCATTACTCATCTTTCCAATCACTTTTCTTTTCTGAAAACATTTTTTATTTTTTTATATAAGAAGTACAATTAAATTTTTTGTTTTTGTAATTCGCATTCCCTATCCATACAAGAGATAGAGAACAACTAGGTACAGGAAGTAAAACTACTTAGAGATAAAGCAAACAAGTGCACACGAAAATATTCACCTACGCTATGGCTCCCCGGCAACAGCGGCAGAAAAGGTCTTGATGTCCCACAAGTATAGGGGATCATGTGTAGCCTTTTCGATAAGTAAGAGTGTCGAACCCAACGAGGAGCTAAAGGTAGGATAAACATTCTCTCAAGTTCTATCAACCACTGATACAACTCTACGCACACTAAGCATTTGCAATATCTAGGAAATAAAACTAGAGCGATAACGGGTATGAGAGGTGACTTTGCAGAACAATAAAATACACGGAATAAATGTTAGTGCTGCAGCAATAAAACAAACTAAACTAACAGTGCCATGAGTGTGGAAAGGCGGTGGTAATAGTGGTGGCTTTGTCCAAGATCAATTAGTGAAGATCTTGGGTTCAATGTCTTCGATGCAGCTTTCTATGTAGGAGAGGCTAAATATACATGCTCTCCCTCCGGGATTACAAGTACTATATGATTGGCTTGCTAGCAAACATCCGTAAATATTAGCAAGCATTAAGGTTTCCCCAACCATAGCCTTAAGTAAATGGTCCTCTTACTCCCATACATGCAACTACCTGGTTCGCGTCCTTAGGTTTATGTCACTCCGGCAGAACTTCCCCCTTCTAGTATACAAGTACTACCAACCCTATGGTGCTTGATCCATGCGCGCACAAATATAATGGCACCAAGGACGGTAACATATCAACATACAACTCTAATGAACCAAAAAGAAACAACCAATCAATCAAAGAACAAATAAACTATGGCAACATGATATAGATCATAGGATTATAACTTATAGCATCAAACACCATGGTTACATAGGGCGGTACAGAGGTTTGTGAGAGGATGGACCACTGAATACAATGAGGAGTTGGTGATGGAGATGGCGGTGAAGACGTTGGAGGGCTCAGCGAGGAGCGCCGGGAGGCGGAGGCGTGGGCGGCGCCGGCGGCGCCGGCGCGGGGGACTCCTTCCCCGCCGCCGGCATCATTGGGGAGCGCCGCCCCTTAGCCTTCTTCTTCCTTGAGTTGGTGCTGGTGTAGATGAGTGTTTCCCCCTCCTTGGCTGCTGCCAATGAGGAGGATTTTCGTGACAATGCTTGGGGGCCTCCAAAAATAGAGTTTCCCATCAATATATAGTGTTGGAGATGCAATCTAGGCCATGGGATGGATGCCCCTTTGATCCAAGGGCTCTTGGGCACCTCTAGAACCTTCCTAGGACTCCCCTCTGTCCTTCATAAGCCTCACAACTCGTGGCTGGGCCGAAATATCTAGGTATGGAAAGAGTTTGTGTCAAATACGTCACCAACTTTCGGAGCCCCGAGAATGCACGAACCTCCGCAGTAATTCTGCTCTTCCAGATGCATCCGTTGTCCGTTCTGGACGAATAAGATGTCCAAATTGTTCGGTTTGAAATTCTCTACAACTGTGTAGTTTAAGACTTTTCCATTGGACGTCGTTTTGATGGAGTTTCAAAGCGATCTTTGAAAAGTGTTCAGCAGGGACAGATTCCAGGAAATTCCAGATTTCACCATAATGAGCTATTTTCTTCCATATTTGCCTATTTCCTGCACAACAAAGTTGAAACCAAGAACTTGTGCACTTTTGCAACTATTAATAGGTTAGTCCCTTAAAACATATAGTAATTGGTGTAAAACAAGCATTGAACATCAAAAATTATAGATACGTTTGCGACGTATCAGCCGCCGGAAGTTGCACAGAGATGGAAGTTAAGGGGAAGATACATAAGTGTGAGGAAGCCTGATCTTGATGATATGACTGTCCACTTCAACAAAGTCTGGCACCTGCGCACTGGACTGAATCTGGCTCCCCTTGGTAAGAACTGGTTCATTAATTGTTACCCTTTTCTCTGAAGGAGATTATAATTTTGTTGCTAGAGGAGGACCATGGATTTATCGGGGATACCCTTTACTGGTTGCTAAGGTTTCAAATTATGCTAGACCCTCTGAAACAGTGTTGAATACAGTGCCCATATGGGTTCAGGTTTATGACATGCCCTGGAATAGACAAAAGAAAAACACAGCTCGGGTAATTGGGAATAGTCTTGGAAAGTATTTGGAGGCTGATCTGGACGCTGAGGGTTTCAGCCCGTATGATTTCTTGCGGGTGAGAGTAGCTATTCCTATAGATAAACGCCTTAGGCCAAGTGTTACAACTCAGGTGAAAGGAACTGCTGAAACAAACACGTTCCTGGTAAGATATGAGAGAGTACCTTTCTTCTGTTTTTGGTGTGGATTTATTGGTCATGATGATACAGATTGTGAGAAGAAGCGTCGGGGAGTGCCTTCGCTTGAGTACGATGATCGTCTGCGGTGCTCGCCAGTGAGTAAATTCGAACGACGCCAGGCCTTTGTACCTCCACAGAATCATCCACACATGAGGAAAGGTTTAAATTTCTCATCCAGTGATGACAACTCTTCTAACTTGGGTGTACCAGCCGATAGGAGAAGGAATAGAAATGTGGTCCGACATATGGGGGAGCTGATACCGGAGAGAATTGATGCTCGGGATGGTTTTGACTCAGCAGAAAGAGCAGGGTCATCTGAGGTAGATGCTGATCTAGCTGCACGCATTAATGATATGAATCTTCCATTAGTGCGTACAGAGGCTGCACGAAAAACCCGAGCTCAAAAGAAACTTGCTGGACAGATGATTAGAGAGAAGGGTACTAAATCTAGTGGCTGCAATAATCATGTGGTTGAGTTGGTATTGCCCATTGCCATGTACCCTGCATACCCATCTGCAAGTTATTTGGCTGGTTTGAGTAGCCAACCGATGATACCACCGATGAGGGGCCTAAGCTCGATGATTTTTTCTTTTGGCGATACCTTGATGTCTGATGCCGACTTAATTCTAGGCAAGAGGCCGGCTGAGCAGGAAGAAGAAGCTTCTGAAAACAGTACAAGAGATATAGCTTTAAGGATGGGGAGTACACCAGAAGGAAAACAAAAGAAAGGACGTTGTGGAGGTGAGATGGAAGGGCACGCGGATGAGTCTTTTTATTTGGAGGCAACCAGCCATGGGGCCGCTGGTCAACTGATGGGTTCGTGTGGAGCGACCCGTCAGCAACAATGAATCTGTACGGATGGAACTGTCGGGGAGCAGGTGGTAAACCGACAGTTTGAGATCTGGGTGAGCTCACCCGTACCACCAAGTCACGCATAGTTTTTTTGTGCGAGACTCGTCAGAAAGCTGAAAAGTCCGCCGTTTAAGAGGTAGACTCGGGTTGAGAGGATTCACAGGTGTTGATAGTGTTGGTTTGAGTGGCGGTCTGGCCTTATTTTGGTGTGACCAATTCAAAGTTGATGTCCAATCACAGAGTGAAAGACACATTGATGTTCACATACAAACCTCAGATGACGAACCACAATGGAGATTGACTTGTGTTTATGGCGAGCCGAGAGTGGAAAATAGGCATAATATGTGGACCTTACCGACAACCCTTAAAACACAATCGGATCTTCCTTGGTGTGTGATGGGAGACTTCAATGAAGCTCTATGGTCTTTCGAGCATTTTTCTGCCACACCAAGAGCGGAGCCACAGATGGTTGCCTTCCGTGATGTGTTGGAAACCTGTAGTCTTGTGGATCTGGGTTTCTCGGGGCTACCATACACATTTGATAATAAGCGACGGGGGAGAGGTAATGTCAAAGTCAGATTAGACAGAGTTGTAGCTGATCATCAATGGAGAAATCTCTTTTTTGATGCAAGAGTTGAACACTTGATTTCCCCCTGTTCTGACCATTGCCCTATCTTGCTAAAATGTGAGAAAGAGGAAGAGAATATTCAGCGATCCATATTTTGTCGGTATGAGGTAATGTGGGAGCGGGAAGCTAGTCTCCCGGAGCACATTTCAAATGCATGGGCTGCTGCTGGGCCTAAGGAGGACATGGGCCATATTCGCAAAGGGCTCAGTACTATCATGAAACATCTTAACAAATGGAGCAAGGAGAAGTTTGGAAATGTGAAACTGCAGCTGGAAAAATTAAGAACCCTTCTTGAGGAGTTGTTAAACATGAATGCGGACAGAGAGGAAATACGAGCTGTGACGGATCAAATGAATGAACTCTTGTACAGGGAGGAGATGATGTGGATGCAACGGTCCAGAGTGGACTGGCTAAAGGAGGGCGATCACAATACCAAAAAATTTCACAGTAAGGCAGTTTGGCGTGCCCGTAAAAACAGAGTTAAAAGGTTAATTGATGATAGCGGTGATGCACATACATACCAAGCAATGATGGGGAAGTTGGTCAATGAATATTTTGAAGGTTTGTTTTCAGCGGATGAAACACTGGAACCTAACATTATCCTGCCTCTTATTGAAACCAGGGTAACACCCGAGATGAATGAACAACTCTTGTTGGAGTTTTCGGACAAGGAGATATCGGACGCGCTCTTTCAGATAGGACCATTAAAGGCACCGGGTCCTGATGGTTTCCCGGCGCGTTTCTTTCAGCGGAACTGGGGTGTTTTGAAGGAGGAAATCATACCAGCTGTCAAGGAGTTTTTTCAAACAGGTGTGATGCCTCCAGGAGTAAATGAAGCAACCATTGTGCTAATTCCCAAGGTTGATAATCCAACAAAGGTAACCGAGTTCAGACCGATCAGCCTCTGTAATGTCATATACAAGGTGGTGGCCAAGTGTCTCGTAAATAGATTGAGATCAATTCTAGATGAAATTGTATCCCCAAATCAAAGTGCCTTTGTGCCTGGAAGTCTTATCACGGATAATGCGCTTGCAGCATTTGAGTGCTTCCACTATATTCAGCAGGAGAAGGACCCGGAAAAGAGTTTCTGTGCATACAAATTGGATCTCTCGAAGGCATATGATAGGGTAGACTGGTCATTCTTGGAGCAAATGATGCAAAAGATGGGCTTTGATCATCGGTGAGTGAAGTGGATCATGACTTGTGTCACCACGGTGAGATATGCAGTAAAATTTAATGGAGCCATCTTGGATTCTTTTGTACCGATGCAAGGGCTTCGGCAAGGTGATCCGTTATCCCCTTTCTTATTCCTATTTATAGCTGATGGTTTGTCTGCATTGTTGCGACAAGGTATGTTGCAGCAAGAAGTAACCCCAATTAAGGTGTGTGCGCGTGCCCCTGGAGTGTCCCATCTTTTGTTTGCTGACGATACACTGCTATTCTTCAAAGCAACAAACCAAGAAGCAAGTCATGTTAAAAGGATTGTAGAGAAGTATGGTAAAGCAACGGGCCAGCTTATAAATTTTACAAATTGCTCCACTATGTTCAGCCGTGGGTGCCCAGAGGCCATTGATACGTCCCAAACGTATCTATAATTTCTTATGTTCCATGCTACTTTTATGATGATACTCACATGTTTTATGCACATTATATGTCATATTTATGCATTTTCCGGCACTAACCTATTGACGAGATGCCGAAGAGTCAGTTGCTGTTTTCTGCTATTTTTGGTTTCAGAAATTCTACAAAGGAAATATTTTCGGAATTGGACGAAATCAACGCCCAGGGTCCTATTTTTCCAAGAAGCTTCCAGAAGACCGGAGGAGATACGAAGTGGGGCCACGGGGCGCCGCCACACTAGGGCGGCGTGGCCTACAGGGGGCCCGCGCGGCCCTAGCGTGTGGGGCCCCCGTGACACCCCTTGACCTGCCCTTCCGCCTACTTTAAGCCTTCGTCGCGAAACCCCCAGTACCGAGAGCCACGATACGGAAAACCTTACTGAGACGCCGTCGTCGCCAATCCCATCTTGGGGGATTCAGGAGATCGCCTCCGGCACCCTGCCGGAGAGGGGAATCATCTCCCAGAGGTCTCTTCATCGCCATGATCGCCTCCGGATCGATGTGTGAGTAGTCCACCCCTGGACTATGGGTCCATAGCAGTAGCTAGATGGTTGTCTTCTCCTCATTGTGCTATCATGTTAGATCTTGTGAGCTGCCTATCATGATCAAGATCATCTATTTGTAATCTGTGACGCCTCGGAACCGGTATCCTGAGGATTCCAGTGAACCCGCCGAAATCCGCACGATATCGATTCAGAGACGCCCTCCGACACGACGTGCGCGACGAATCACACACGTGATGCCAGAGGAATTAACACGAGTGGTAACATTACAACAGGATTACAATAGAGCCCACAAGATACAGATATATTACAACAACGACTCCAACGAGTCAAGATACAAATATACAATACAAAGATCCGAATCATACAGAAGATCGAATACGTTCGAGTACGGACAAGATACAAATTGGACTAAGAGTCCTGAAGATAACCGGTGGCGTCCATAACTCTACCCAGGCCAAGCCGGAAGGGTAACCTTGCTAACGTCGTCATCTCGTACCTGTCAAAGTCGGGCCATCGGTTGCCGACAAGAGGGAGGAAGAAAAAGAGAAAGGGAAAAGGCGAGAGTAAGTACCAAGTACCAAGGCCACCTTGTTGTTAGGGTTTTGTTAAGAGGAGGAGGAGGGAAGATTTTATTGAACCATATGAGAGGGAAAGGAAAATAACTAGTGTTTAAAATAATTTTATTATGTAAAACATGGATGATATGATGCATATGCCATGATGATGCACAAAATAAAAAAGAACAAGCAATTCTAATATGGTGCTACCCTGGGCCGTTATAATCGACACCACTAACAAGGAACCTCGCCCCGAGGTTCCACCTCAAGGTACGGGGGAGAGAGGTGAACTATCGGATCTTCAGGCGACGTGTCGATCTTCTCGACACCACTAACAAGAAGTCATTGTTCCGTCGATGATGATGAAGTGTTGTCTTACGGATGAGCAGGCGCCGTACAACAAAGATGGAAGGAGTCACAATCACATTGATCCACCCATTCAAGTATCAAGAGCGAATAATAAGAGTAGCTCGGTATGGTCGCGACTCCATCTCGCACTCAAAGTATTACTCTGTACATGAATAAGAGAATCGTGCAACCAACTCCAGGAAATCAGATTGGCGTCCTTGACAAGCGTTGTCAACGAAGAATTGATGGGATCAAAGCACAAGATTTGAAGAAGGATCACATAAACAAAGATGATGTCAAACGGAGAAGACAAAGATTAGTTGGCGGTGATGTTCTTCTGTCGGAAAGTCTTCAGAGATCGGTCCTATTAGGTGAAAAGCATAGATCGTCCAACCCTCGTAGAAACCTAAAACTCATAGAACTCAGATAAGAATGAAGACTCAAAACTCTCAAAGGTAAGAGGAGAAAGAATAGAGGTAAGGAGAAAAATAGAGCTAATCAGATCTATCCAACGAATTTTCAGAAAATAGTTTGACACTAGACACAACGTCCGTTGGCAAGGTTATCCTACAGGCTGGACTAGTGGGGTACCGCAACCTGAGCTCTGATACCAACTTGTGACGCCCCGGAACCGGTATCCTGAGGATTCCAGCGAACCCGCCGAAATCCGCACGATATCGATTCTGAGACGCCCTCCGACACGACGTGCGCGACGAATCGCACACGTGATGCCGGAGGAATTAACACGAGTGGTAACATTACAACAGGATTACAATAGAGCCCACAAGATACGATATATTACAACAACGACTCCAACGAGTCAAGATACAAATATACAATACAAAGATCCAAATTATACGGAAGATCGAATACGTCCGAGTACGGACAAGATACAAATTGGACTAAGAGTCCCGAAGATAACCAGTGGCGTCCGTAACCCTGCCCAGGCCAAGCCGGAAGGGTAACCTTGCTAACGTCGTCATCTTGTACCTGTCGAAATCGGGCCATCGGTTGCCGACAAAAGGGAGGAAGCAAAAGAGAAAGAGGAAATGCGAGAGTAAGTACCAAGGAACGAACTCCGGCACGTACTTAGCGAGACTAGAAATGGCTATGCTCGCCAGGCGAGTATATATATATCTATCGCCTGGGGCTATATGGTAGGTTTAGCGGCAGCAAAACTATAAGCAATAGAGACACGCTACAACATCCGTCTACTCAGAGAAGATAAGAGAGCGCATAAGGTAACAGATAAAAATACTACACAAACATAACCCAGCCGATTACACATATCCCCTCCAACAATTGCGAAGAAGCAATGTAAAAGGCACTCAACGGTGGACAAGTTTTATTAGGTAGCGATTGTAGTAATGCTATATTACTACGCAAGTCATTATCATATTATTAGCATCAACAAGTATAAGGTGTAAGTTGTTCTATGATCAAGCTATACAATTCCAAGTCGTCCATAACCGCGGACACGGCTTATCGATAAGATGTACACCCTGCAGGGGTTGCCCAAATGTAAGCATACGCATGCTCGACCCACTTACGACAGGTGGATGTCTCACAACAAGACCGTTCCCAGTTCAACAAGAAAGTCTAGGGGGGCCACCCGACTAAGCTACCCGTAACGAAGTCCGGCCGTACTCCGAAGCGGACTCAGGGTTTGCGACGGCGGCTAGGCGTGCGAACCACACGCTTTCGCTAAACGTCCCGCGGGGTACAGTACAGAATATAAACACCCGAAGGCAACAGGAAGTATACACCCGAAGGCAACAGTAATTAAAGCATGGCATACATGGCATCGGCAAATAAAACCAAGGTTGTGGCCCCCTTTTCAACTGACTTGAGAAAAGGTAATGGGTGAGGGGGGTCCCAGTGAATCCCCACGCATGGGTAGAGCGCTCAGTCTCGGAATAGATAACAAGAACTCGGGTCCTAGGGGACATTAGCAAGTCAAAGTTCGATGCTTTCGTAAAGGGGCTCACAGATGCATCTGCTTACAATTTTAGTTGTTAACAAATAAGTAAAGCATGTGTATCTCCAACAACTGATATAGCATGTGATAACCTCCCAATAACCCAACATATCCCGATAACAGATCGAGATAAACAACGGAGCCTAAACACGCCTACGACTCGCAAGGCTCAAACATCAAGCAACGGCTATGGGTAAGGAATGATACATATAGGATTATTATGGGAAAAAAGTGGAATAGGACACGTGACTCGATAAAGAAACGCACCATAAGGATAGCAATGCGAGGGAGAGTGTAAAATAGGTGAAGAGAGAGGGCTCGCCTGTGAAAAGCTGCAGAAGCACTTGTCGTATCTCACCATACCACTTCGCGATCCTATCCGGGAAGAAACAAACGCTGGAACACACACAACGTATGCAAGTCTTACTACTACGGATAAAGAAGATCCAGCATGATCAAGATGATATGCATGGCATGGCAGATATGATGCGATGCACTTATCCATATTAATCGGAGTCGGAACCCCGGACAAGCAAATTAGGTTGGAGTTGCAGTTTATACCGACAAAATTAAGTGTTGTTTAGCATGGCATATCATGGCAGGGGTGTCAACACCCGGATTTTTAAGTCCAGATGCCTATTATGCCATTCCTCGCAATCCCAGGAATATTGTTTTTGCGAGACATAATAGATTGATATCTCAACACATCATTCATTACAACACATAATCGTCTTACAAATAAAGGATCACATGATCCAGTCTCATTACAATGATAGAAGTTCTATTGATCAATTACATAACACATAGCGGAGGCGAAATAGCGTAGTAGTAGTCCATTTATTCCACGAGCAAGCTGTTGACGTCGGGAGTGATCCTAGTTGTCGTAGACGTCCTGTTGTCCTTCTTCCGGGTTCTGGTACTCCTCTTCATAGTCTGGCCATTTGAATAGCCAGGGACACAGCCATGAGTACTTTAAAGTACTCGCAAACTAATACTAAGGTAAATACTATCAACTATAGTAAAGGGGTTCTAAGTTCTAAGTTTATTTGCATAAAGCCAGTTTTATTTCATAAGCATTTGTAATCAAAAACTCCTCATTTGCCTAACTTAACTCAAGTGGGAACATTAGTGTCATTCCCACAACTCAGTTGTGATTCAAAGTCAAAGTCACCTTTCAATTCAATTCACAAGTCAGCATTCATAGTTTTAGAAAAGTTCTGATGACGGAACAGTATGGCCTTTCCAACTGTCCATGACCGCGGACGCGGCTATTCGAATAGGTTTACACTCTGTAGAGGTTGTACACTTGTGCCACAACAATTGCAATAGTTCGTCGGGGGTAACTGGCCCTAATTTATCGTACGCAGTACGCGAACTACCAATCCTAACCTTTCATTTATATACCCTAGTATAGGCACCTCTCCCCATGAGCTTGGCCTCCCGGTGAAAAAAAACGGTCAACCCGGGAACTACACAGGGCTTGGGTAGGACATTCACCTCATTTCACGTCATTTCACTATCGAGGGAGGAAGCCTCAGCATAACCCCTATGACGCTTGTTCAGAGGGAACCCATACTAAAATACATAAGTTTCCAGTTAAGCCTTACCCAGATTCAGGTATTGTGGGGATACTTAAGAATTGGAATGGTATCGCATCCGAACCCAACCATCAGTTTTTGGTAAGTTTCACCAAGTCATTCACCAAGTCACATTCACCTTCAAAATCTTTCAATAGAATGACTCATCATTCCAAGGTTTTCAAAGTCATTGATTTTCACAAGTTCCCATCTAGAGTAGACAGTTTTAGTTTAGCACTAGCAACTAGTCATGAGGGGTGCTAAGCAATTTGTATTGCTCTAGGTTAAGTTTGATACTCTTGTACTACTCCATAACTAAACTAAGTGAATCATGAATCAAAAAGTACTTTGATAAACAAAATTTAGTAAAGCTTGTAAAGTAAGAACTTGGGATAGGAGCATTAAGCATAAAGTAAAAGTAATGGTGCCTTGCTCTTGTAGAGCTTCACATTATTCTAGTTTCATTGGTAATAGCTTGCCTTGATTGGGGTAGTGCTCAAAGTTCTCTTCTTCTTCCTCTTGGTAGAATACCTCCTCCTCTTGATAGTCTCGGGTACTAGCGTCTATAAACGAATACGAGGATACAATCACCAAACAACACTTAAGTAGTCTTAATTAGCCCTATTGGCTCACACAAATGATCTAGCATCACTACTTAACATTTATTCACAAATTATGCTAGGGTTTCCTTATTTAATATTAGCAAAATAATTTCCTCTCATTGAAAATGGAATTAGGGTTGCTATGTAGTTCTTTGGAAAAATAATTTCCTCTCATTGAATCTTCTTAATATTTAATCTTCTCAAATAATCATGTATGATCACATGTTGACCAAGGTCAACACTTCACACTTATCATTTGAGAAAAATGATTTAAATGAGATTCGTCATCTCATGTGATTTAAATAACCATTGTAATTTAAATACTATTTTCATTTAAGTTTCCCCAAGTGAGAAAGTATGAGCCTAAGCAATAGAGGTCATCACATTACTTCACAATACTTGAGAAAAGGATTTAAATGAGGTGCAACACCTCATAGATTTAAAATCCTAAAATTTTGAAATGGTTTAAATGGGCTAGTGATTGACTACATAGCCAATGTTTTGCTTCTAGCCCATGATCATGTACAGAACCCATATCATATTTTTACATACTAAAATATAGTTTGTTAAATTTGAATTATATCAATTGGATTCACTTCAAAATTCAAAATGGTTGATTTTCTAGATTTATTTGAATACTGAAAAGTATCTGACTTGTTATTTTTGCTATTCAAATTCTACACAAGATATGGGGTTGAGTACAGTGGGGTTAGCTAGATAATTTCATAAGCTTTCTGGAACATTTTGATTTGCTAAAATTGGACATGTAGATTTGAAACTATTCAATTTATAGTAAGGGACCAGTATTGAAAACTCACTGAAACAGTTTAATTCGAAAAAGGCTAGATGGGCTAGGCGGGAAAAGAATTGGGCCTAATTGGTTTGAAACAGAGAAACACCAGCCCAGTAACGTTTCGGGCCAGCTAACAAGGGGTCCCACGCGTCAGTGACTCTGGTTTACCGAAACGGTATGTTCTAACCTGGACCGCGCGATTAGAAGTGGATCCGACGGTGGGGCTTCGTCGTCGTCGTCGACGAGATGAGGTTGCGGGCACGGCGGAGGTAGGGGGTCGGCGGCGAGCTGGGGCTCCGGCGATCAACGGCGTCGATGCACGGCGGCGTTGTCGAGGACGGGGAGTGTACTGGTGGTCGCGGCGTCGCTTGGGGAGGCGTCAATCGTCGTCTTCTTCCTCAGTACCGCCGCGGAATCCAGCGACGGGCTATGGTGCAAATTGGAGAGGGGAAGTGAGTCGAGGAGATCCAGGAGAAGGAGGGGAGCAAGTTTGGTGTGGAGCTTGAGGCGCAGGAATGGCTCTATTTATAGGAACGCGAGGTGACTGTGGGGTGCGGGCGAAGTCGATCATGGCGCGGCCATCTGGAGCGGTGAAGGGGCAAGGTAGGGGTCGCGTAGCGTTGCGGGCATCATGGTGGTACTAGTGAGCTTGACGGCACGGCTAAAGGGGGTCTGAGGCGTGCTGGCGACGTTGGAGTCCTTGCAGTACCGTGGCGGCAGAGTCTTGATCATGGCGACGGCTACGGGGCTTCCGCGAGCTAGCGAGGTTGTCTAGGCGTGTACTGGTGTGGTGATGATCGCGCGTGCAAGAGGAGAAAGCAAGGGGAGGACGAGAGCGATGGCACGACGTGCGCTCTGGCGCGTCCAGGACGTGCCCGTGCGCGCTCACCGCGTGCCTGGCATGGTTCTGGCGTGTCTGGGCGCGAAGTGTTCTGGCCAATGTGGTGCGTTTCTTCGGCCAGGGAGGGTACCAGCGTGCATGGTTGAGTGCAGGCTACCTAATTGACATGGTGAGAGAGATAGGAGAGGACCAGGGAGAATGAGTGCATGAGGGTGTGCATGGTGCACGGCATAGTACGATTTTTGCCATCTCTTCACTTTAATCAGCACAAGCAAGGACATGCACTGATGCAGGGGAGGTACCAGGGGGTGATGATCACAAAGTTAAAGTGGTTTAGCCCAAAAACCAGTGGGTAAAGAGATGTATCACATTTGCCAAATGTTGCCTGCAAGGTGTTTGAAGAAATGGCCGCAAGAACATTTTGGTCAAATTTTGGAAATCTTTTTGGTGGATCTCAATTATATATTCAGAGAGGTAGAATGGTGGTGGTGGTGGTCAATTTGGTGATGGTTTGCAACTTTTCAAAAAGGGGGTTGATCTTCTCTTGATTTCAATGTCTCCACTTGTCAATTCTATTCTGGTCAACCTGCTCAAAGTCAGCACTGGTGGTCAACATCAAAGTTGCTCATCTTGACATGGTCTTGGATGAGGTGAAAAGAGATAGAGGGGTTTAGTTTAGGAATCTTCCAAAACAGGGGTGCAAAGAGGGCAACATTTTATAAATGTCCAATTTGACCAATATCACATGTAAGTTGGTTTGGCATTTTTCTTTGATTTGATTCTTGTTTCTTTGATGCATTTGAGTTTGTAATTGATATCAAAGTGTTTTACAACCAAGGGAGCAAGCAAATGTGGCCTTGGTTGGTGATTTGCAAAATTGGCCAAAGTGTATGTGAGGGAAAAATGGAATTTTCTCACCATTTGATTTCTCTCCATTTGATTTGATTTTTCTTGACTCCAAAGTGATTCTTATTAGTTTAGGAACCTTTCCAAACCATTGAAACCATTCTAAAAGGTCTAGCTCAAAGATTTGCAAAAATGGCCATAACACATAAGAGGTGATGTGTCAAATTTTCTTATTCTTCTAAATTGTTTCCCTTGCTTTACTTGGGCATGGGTTAGGGTCCAATTAGTGTGATATTAGGATCAAAGATGGTTTTACACCATTTGGGTAAGGTAGGAGTGCATAGGTCAAGAATTGGTGAAATGGCTATGTGTCACCTATGCCTCTATGCATATGTTGCATTTTCTTTTTGAGTTGACTTGGCTTGACCCAATTGAGGTTGTTGAGTGTTGAAATGGTATAGAGGAGTGATCCAACCCTTCACAACAAGTCTTAGGGTCAAGATCCTCAAATTCATAAATTTGCATTTTACTCTCATATGCCTCTATGGCATTTTTATTTTCTTTTTATTTTCTTTGGTTTCACTTTGGATTTGGTTTGATAAGTACTAGGCAAGGTTTATGAAGGTTTTCCAAACCTCTAACTAAAGTAGAAAAGCCTATGGTAAAGTTTTCCAAAAATAGTCATAGGCACAT
>NC_061508.1:355505294-355542680 GCF_022539505.1 Lolium rigidum
CGAAGCGGTTTCAACCTTCGCCATGAACATTAAGATAAAGCTAAGAACACATGTGTTCATATGAACCAGCGGAGCGTGTCTCTCTCCCACACAAGCATTTATTCAAACAAAAAGAAAAATAAAAACAAACCGACGCTCCAAGCAAAGCACATAAGATGTGATGGAATAAAAATATAGTTTCAGGGGAGGAACCTGATAATGTTGTCGATGAAGAAGGGGATGCCTTGGGCATCCCCAAGCTTAGACGCTTGAGTCTTCTTAAAATATGCAGGGGTGAACCACCGGGGCATCCCCAAGCTTAGAGCTTTCACTCTCCATGATCATAGTATATCATCCTTCTCTCTTGACCCTTGAAAACTTCCTCCACACCAAACTCAAAACAAACTCATTAGAGGGTTAGTGCATAATCAAAAACTCACATGTTCAGAGGTGACACAATCATTCTTAACACTTCTGGACATTTCTCAAAGCTACTCGGAAGGTAATGGAACAAGGAAATCCATCCAACACAACAGAAAGAGGCAATGCGAAATAAAAGGCAGAATCTGTCCAAGACAGAACAGTCCGTAAAGACGAATTTTAAAATGGCACCAGACTTGCTCAGATGAAAATGCTCAAATTGAATGAAAGTTGCGTACATATCTGAGGATCACTCACGTAAATTGGCATAATTTTCTGAGTTACGTACGAAGAATTAGGCCCAGATTCGTGACAGCAAGAAATCTGTTTACTGCTAGTAATCCAAATCTAGTATGAACCTTACTATCAAAGACTTTACTTGGCACAACAATGCGACAAAAATAAGATAAGGAGAGGTTGCTACAGTAGTAACAACTTCCAAGACACAAATATAAAATAAAAGTACTGTAGCAAAATAAACACATGGGTTATCTCCCAAGAAGTTCTTTCTTTATAGCCATTAAGATGGGCTCAGCAGTTTTAATGATGCACTCGCGAGAAATAGTATTTGAAGTAAAAGAGAGCATCAAGAGGCAAATTAAAAACAAATTTAAGTCTAACATGCTTCCTATGCATAGGAATCTTGTAAATAAACAAGTTCATGAAGAGCAAAGTGACAAGCATAGGAAGATAAAACAAGTGTATCTTCAAGAATTTCAGCACATAGAGAGGCATTTTAGTAACATGAAAATTTCTACAACCATATTTTCCTCTCTCATAATAACTTTCAGTAGCATCATGAGCAAACTCAACAATATAACTATCACATAAAGCATTCTTATCATGAGTCTCATGCATAAAATTATTACTCTCCACATAAGCATAATCAATTTTATTAGTTGTAGTGGGAGCAAATTCAACAAAGTACCTATCATTATTATTCTCATCAAGTGTAGGAGGCATAGTATAATCACAACAAAATTTACTCTCCATAGTAGGAGGCACCAAAAGACCACTATCATTATAATCATCATATATGGGAGGCAAAGTATCATCAAAGAAAATTTTCTCCTCAATGCTTGGGGGACTAAAAAGATCATGAAACCAGCTTCCCCAAGCTTAGAACTTTCTATATTATTATCAACACTGGTGTTCAAAGCGTTCATACTAATATTACTACCAGCATGCAAATAAGGTTCCATAGGTTTTTTAATTTTCGCATCAAACCATCCATGTCTTCAATCAGGAAATAGAATAAGAAGCTCATTTTTGTCCATTATGCCAAACTAGTGTAAACAAGAAACAAAAAGATGCAATTGCAGGATCTAAAGGAAATAGCTTCGAGTACTTACAACGGCGAAAATAGCTTAGTAGCCGAGATCCGGAGTGTGAGTACCTTTTACCTTTCCTCCCGGCAACGAGCGCCGAGAAAATAGCTTGATGTCTACGGGAGCTTCTATTCTTGTAGACAGTGTTGGGCCTCCAAGAGCAGAGGTTTGTAGAACAGCAGCAAGTTTCCCTTAAGTGGATCACCCAAGGTTTATCGAACTCAGGGAGGAAGAGGTCAAAGATATCCCTCTCGTGCAACCCTGCAACCACAAAGCAAGAAGTCTCTTGTGTCCCCAACACACCTAATAGGTGCACTAGTTCGGCGAAGAGATAGTGAAATACGGGTGGTATGAATGAATATGAGCGAGTAGTAACGGCGCCGAGAAAATAGCTTGTCAGGCGTGTAGTTGATGGTGGTAATATGGTAGCGATGAAGTAACGCAATAGAAACGATGAAACAAGCAGCGATAGCGATGTTTAAGAACAAGGCCTAGGGATTAGACTTTCACTAGTGGACACTCTCAACTTTGATCACATAACAGAATAGATAGATGCATACTCTACACTCTCTTGTTGGATGATGAACACATTGCCTAGGATTACACGAACCCTCAATGCCGGAGTTAACAAGCTCCACAATTCAATGTTCATATTTAAATAACCTTAGAGTGCATGAAAGATCAACACGACTAAACCAAGTACTAACATAGCATGCACACTGTCACCTTCACACCATGTAGGAGGAATAGATCACATCAATACCATCATAGCAATAGTTAACTTCATAATCTACAAGAGATCACAATCATAGCCTACGCCAAGTACTAACACGGATGCACACACTTGTCACCATTACACCGTGCGGGAGGAATAAAACTACTTTAATAACATCACTAGAGTAGCACATAGATAAATTGTGATACAAAACACATTGCAATCATAAAGAGATATAAATAAGCACTTCACTATGCCATTCATAACGGTGAATAAGTATTCCGTGAAATATAGCCTAAGAGACCCACACGGTGCACACACTTGTCACCTTTACACACGTGGGACAAGGAGTCTTCGGAGATCACATAAGTAAAATTCACTTGACTAGCATAACGACATCTAGATTACAAGCATCATCATATGAATCTCAATCATGTAAGGCAGCTCATGAGATTATTGTATTGAAGTACATGGGAGAGAGATGAACCACATAGCTACCGGTACAGCCCCGAGCCTCGATGGAGAACTACTCCCTCCTCATGGGAGACAGCGGCGTTGATGAAGATGGCGGTGGTGTCGATGGAGGAGCCTTCCGGGGGCACTTCCCGTCCCGGCGGCGTGCCGGAACGAGAGACTCCTGTCCCCCGGATCTTGGCTTCGCGATGGCGGCGGCTCTGGAAGGTTTCTCGTACCGTGGCTTTTTCGTATCGAGGTTTTAGGTCGAGGGGCTTCTTATAGGCGAAGAGGCGGCGTCGGAGGGTCAACGAGGCGGCGACACCATAGGGGGGCGCGGGCCACCCCCAGGCCGCGCCGGCCTATGGTCTGGTGGGCCTGTGGCCCCCCTCTGACGACTCTCGGGTGTTCTGGATGCTTCCGGGCAAAATAGGACCCTGTGCGTTGATTTCGTCCAATCCCGAGAATATTTCCTTACTAGGATTTCTGAAACCAAAAATAGCAGAAAACAGCAACTGGCCCTTCGGCATCTCGTCAATAGGTTAGTTCCGGAAAACGCATAAATATGACATAAAGTGTGCATAAAACATGTAGATATCATCAATAATGTGGCATGGAACATAAGAAATTATTGATACGTCGGAGACGTATCATCTGGCATCGTGTGGAGAGTTGGAGATGGTAGCCAAATTCGTATCTGGCGGGATCCCTGGTTACCAAAACCATTTGCTTATCGGCCAATATCTGGGCGTGGGAATTGCAGACTACGACGTGTATCTGAACTCCTTACGGAGGATGGCGAATGGCGGACTGATCTGCTGCGGCGTTACTTCTCTCAAGCAGACATCGATGACATTCTGATGATCAAGGCGTCTCCGCATCGAGGTGAGGATGTACTGGCATGGGCGCCGGATCGCCGCGGGCTTTTTTCTGTCAGGAGCGCGTACAAGTTGGCGTGGGAAGCTTTACATCGCACAGATACGTGCGCAGCGAGCAGGGCACCGGACGGCAATCGTGTCGTCTGGGACACAGTGTGGGGGTGCCCTGCTCCCCCAAAGGTACGCGTGTTTGTTTGGCGTTTGATCACAAACTCCCTAGCTACATGGGAGAATAAAAAGAAAAGGAAACTGGAGGTTTCTGACATATGTGTGCTCTGTGGTATTGAACGTGAGGATACATATCACACGTTTTGCAGATGTCCATTGGCACGAGAGCTTTGGGAAGCAATGCGAGAGATTTGGCCCCTGAAAGAGCGCATCTCCAACACCGGCCAGGAGTGGCTGTTTGATGCACTTGACAAGGCGAATGAGCAAGAGAGGATGATGATGCTAATGACCTTCTGGCGCATTTGGCATGTGAGGAATGAGGTGATCCACCAGAAGGCAGCACCGCCGGTCGAAGCCTCGAGGAGATTCCTGAGAAGCTACGTTGAATCGCTGCTGATGATCAAGCAAGCTCTAACGGCAAATCCAGTGAAGGGGAAGACACCGATCGTTTATGATCACATGTGCAGTACATCAGCTTGTCGGAAGAAGGAGGCGAATATAGCAGAAGATACCATGGCAAAGTGGGTTCCACCCCCGCATGGTTGGGCTAAGATCAATGTTGATGGTGCTTGGGCGGAGGAAAAGCATGAAGGAGGTACCGGTATGATCCTGAGGGATGACGAAGGCTGCATTATTGATGCAGCTTGTAGACACCTGCAGGCATGCGACAGCCCTCTTGAAGCTGAAATCCTTGCCTGCAATGAAGGTCTAGCCCTCGCGCTGGAGTATACAAACAAGCCTATCATCATCGAGAGTGACTGCGTGGAAGCAACAACTATGATTAATGATTTGGCACTAAATAGATCAAAGGTGGCGGCCTTAGTCCATGAAACGAAACGGCTTTGTAAGCTAGGTAGGCAATGTCTAGTCAGACATGTTCGGAGGGGTTTGAATGGTGTGTCATACATTAGCTAGAATGGGCTTATTAGAAAGGTGGTCCAATGTCTGGGTCCGGCATGGACCAGATATTATTAGACAGGCTTGTATTCAGGATGGAACTCCATTACCTTGATTAATACATTTTCCTTCGCAAAAAAAAAGATCCACATGAATATGAGGAAGGAGAGCCATGCCAATATGCAGATTCTGGTGTTGTAAATGCTGGGGAGCACCATTAACTAAGCCATCTGATTCGGTTGAAAGAGTATTAGTAGAACTGATAGTAAGAGTGATATCACTATGGTCCTCAGGAGGTTGGGCCATATCCACATCTTCAGCAACTTGTGGAGGAATGACAGAGACTGGCAAGGCAAATACAACAGGCGACTGATCATGATTACGGATAATTGGATCAATTAAATCATTGAGCTCAAGAAACTCCTCCTCATTTAGCTGATGTGGTTCTGCAATAAGGTCAATAGCAATGTTATGGGGGCCTGCATTGAGGGCATCTCCAGCGGCGCGACGCAAACGGTCACTGAGCGACCGTTTTCGTCCGTCGTGACCGGAAATGCGTCTGGCACCACCTCCAGCGGGGCGACGCAAAGTGACCGGGCCGTCCGCGGAGACGCAAACCTGGCCCAAATATGCACCCGGGATGCGTCTACACGGACGCTCCACGGACGCGGAAAGTGTCCGCTCGCGTCTGGCGGACGTTTTGTCTGGCCCACCAGGCAGTGACTGATTTCTACGCACGCTTCTATTCCTGTAGACAGTGTTGGGCCTCCAAGAGCAGATGTTTGTAGAACAGCAGCAAGTTTCCCTTAAGTGAATCACCCAAGGTTTATCGAACTCAGGGAGGTAGAGGTCAAAGATATCCCTCTCAAGCAACCTCGCAATTAAGATACAAGAAGTCTCTTGTGTCCCCAACACACCTAATACACTTGTCAGATGTATAGGTGCACTAGTTCGGCGAAGAGATAGTGAAATACAAGTAATATGGATGATTATAAGTAGTAGTTGCAATCTAAAATAAAAATGGCAGCAAGCGAACATGTAGCAGAACTTATTGGAAACGGGGTTTCAATGCTTGGAAACAAGGCCTAGGGATCATACTTTCACTAGTGGACACTCTCAACAATGATCACATAAATAAATAACTTCTCTTCACTTGTGCTACTTTCAAACACTCTCTTGTTGGATAACAAACACCATTCATTGTGTAGGGCTATAAAAGCACACCTCAAGCCGGAGTAAACAAGCTCCACAACTTCATAAAGGAATCACACACGATGCACACACTGTCACCGTCACACCGTGGAGAGTAAATCCGGAGTTCATATTAAAGTAACCTCTAGAGTTCATAATAGACCGTTGCAATTTAGACCGAGTACTAACATAGCATACACACTGGTCACCGGTGGCTATGAAAGGGGGAATAGATCACATCAATACTATCATAGTAATAGTTAACTTCATAATCCGCAAGAGATTACAATCATAACCTACGCCAAGTACTACATGATGCACACACTCGTCACCTTTACATCATGGAGGAGGAATAGACTACTTTAATAACATCACTAGAGTAGCACATAGATTAATAGTGATACAAAGCTCATGATCACATAAAGATCACACCATGGGAGAGAGAGATGAACCACATAGCTACCGGTAGAGCCCTTAGCCTCGGGGGAGAACTACTCCCTCCTCATCATGGGAGACAGCAACGGCGATGAAGATGGCGGTGGTGTCGATGGAGTTGACTCCGGGGGCAATACCCCGTCCCGGCGGCGTGCCGGAACAGAGACTTCTGTCCCCGAAACTTTTTTTCGCGATGGCGGCGGCTACGGAACTCTTCGTGGAACATGACTAGATGTTTTAGGGTTTTCGCGATGGAGAGAATATATAGGCGGAAGGGCGATGTCGGTGGAGTCCCGAGGTGGGGTCCCCACCTGGCGGCGCGGCCAAGGGGTGGCCCGCGCCCCCCTAGTGTGTGGGCTCCTCGCGGCCCCCTTCGTCTCTCCTTCGGACTCCGTGAAGCCCCTGGAAAAATAGGAACGTGGCCTTTTGTTTCGTCCAATTCCGAGAATATTTCCTGTGTAGGATTTCTTAAACCAAAAACAGCAGAAAACAGGAACTGGTGCTTCGGCATCTTGTTAATAGGTTAGTTCCGAAAAATGCATCAAAACGATATAAAGTATGAATAAAACATGTAGGTATTGTCATAAAACTAGCATGGAACATAAGAAATTATAGATACGTTGGAGACGTATCAAGCATCCCCAAGCTTAGTTCCTACTCGCCCTCGAGTAGGTAAACGATAACAAGGATAATTTCTTAAGTGACATGCTACCAACATGATCTTGATCAATACTATTGTAAAGCATATGAAATGAATGAAGTGATTCAAAGCAATGGTAAAGATAATGACTAAAGAACTGAATCATATAGCAAAGACTTTTCATGACTAGTACTTTCAAGACAAGCATCAATAAGTCTTGCATAAGAGTTAACTCATAAAGCAATAAATTCTTAATAGAAGGTTTTGAAGCAACACAAAGGAAGATTTAAGTTTCAGCAGTTGCTTTCAACTTTCAACATGTATATCTCATGGATAATTGTCAACACAAAGTAATATGATGAGTGCAATAAGCAAGTATGTAAGAATCAATGCACATAGTTGACACAAGTGTTTGCTTCTAAGATAGAAAGAAGTAGGTAAACTGACTCAACATAAAGTAAAAGAAAGGCCCTTCGCAGAGGGAAGCAGGGATTACTCATGTGCCGAGCTTTTTATTTTGAAAACATGGAAACAATTTTGTCAACGGTAGTAATAATTCATATGTGTTATGCATAAAACCTCCTATAAGTTGCAAGCCTCATGCATCGAATACCAATAGTGCTCGCACCTTGTCCTAATTAGCTCGGATTTCCATGGATTATCATTGCATTACATATGTTTCAACCAAGTGTCACAAAGGGGTACCTCTATGTCACCTGTACAAAGGTCCAAGGAGATAGATCGCATTTGATTTCTCGTTTTTGATAAATCTCAACTTGAGGACATCCATACCGGGACAACATAGAAAACAGATAATGGACTCCTCTTTAATGCTTAAGCATTCAACAACAGATAATATTCTCATAATATATTTGAGGATTAATGTCCAAGCTGAAACTTCCACCATGATACATGGCTTTGGTTAGCGGCCCAATGTTCTTCTCTAACAATATGCATACTCAAACCATTCAACTCATGATAAATCACCCTTACTTCAGACAAGACGAACATGCATAGCAACTCACATGATATTCAACAAAGGTGTAATAGGTTGATGGCGTCCCCAGATAACATGGTTACCGCTCAACAAGCAACTTATAAGAAATAAGAAACATAAGCGACATATTCATTACCACAATAGTTTTTAGGCTACTTTCCCATGAGCTATGTATTGCAAAGACAAGGAATGAAATTTTAAAGGTAGCACGCAAGCAATTTACTTTGGAATGGCAGAAAAATACCACATAGTAGGTAGACATGGTGGACACAAATGGCATGGGTTTTGGCTCAAGGTTTTGGATGCACGAGAAGCATTCCTCTCGGTACAAGGCTTTGGCTAGCAAGGTTGTTTGAAGCAAACACAAGTATAAACCGGTACAACAAAACTTACATAAGAACATATTGCAAGCATTATAAGACTCTACTACTGTCTCCTTGTTGTTCAAACACTTTTACCGAGAAAATATCTAGACTCTTAGAGAGACCAATCATGCAAACCAAATTTCAACAAGCTCTATGGTAGTTCTTCATTAATAGGTTTAAACTACATGATGCAAGAGCTTAAACATGATCTATTTGAGAGCTCAAAACAATTGCCAAGTATCAAATTATTCAGGACCATATACCAATTACCACATGAAGCATTTTCTGTTTCCAACCAAATAGCAATGAAGCAGCTTTCAACTTTCGCCAAGAACATTAAAAGTAAAAACAAAGAACACAAGTGTTCATATGAAAAAGCGGAGCATGTCTCTCTCCCACACATGGATTGCTAGGATCCGAATTTATTCAAACAAAAACAAAAATAAAAGCACACAGACGCTCCAAGTAAAGCACATAAGATGTGACGGAATAAAAATATAGTTTCACTAGAGGTGACTCGATAAGTTGTCGATGAAGAAGGGGATGCCTTGGGCATCCCCAAGCTTAGATGCTTGAGTCTTCTTGAAATATGCAGGGATGAACCACGGGGGCATCCCAAGCTTAGACTTTTCACTCTTCTTGATCATATTATATCATCCTCCTCTCTTGACCCTTGAAAACTTCCTCCACACCAAACTCAAAACAAACTCATTAGAGGGTTAGTGCATAATCAAAAATTCACATGTTCAGAGAGGACACAATCATTCTTAACACCTCTGGATATTACCCAAGGCTACTGAAATTTAATGGAGCAAAGAAACCCGCTCAAACACAGTAAAAGAGGCAATGCGAAATAAAAGGCAAAATCTATCAAAACAGAACAGTCCGTAAAGACGAATTTTTTTGATGCACTTAACATGCTCAGATGAAGAAGCTCAAATTGAATGAAAGTTGCGTACATATCTGAGGATTACTCATGAATTTTTGTAGATTTTTCTGAGTTTCCTACAGAGAGATCTACTCAAATTCGTGACAGCTAGAAATTTGTTTCTGCGCAGAAATCCAAATCTAGTATCAACCTTACTATCAAAGACTTTACTTGGCACAACAATGCAATAAAATAAAGATAAGGAGAGGTTGCTACAGTAGTAACAACTTCCAAGACACATCAAAACAGTAGCAAAATAAAACATGGGTTATCTCCCAAGAAGTGCTTTCTTTATAGCCATTAAGATGGGGTCAGTAATTTTAATGATGCACTCGCAAGAAATAAGAGTTGAAGCAAAAGAGAGCATCAAAAGCAAGTATGAAACACTTTTAAGTCTAACCCACTTCCTATGAAAAGGGATCTTGTAAATAAACAAGTCATGTAAGCATAATGCAATAAGCATAGAAAGGCAACACAAGCGTACTTCAAGATTCTCAACATAAAGAGGGGAAACTTAATATTATTAAGATGCATATAACCATGTTTCCCTCTCTTATAATAACTTTCAGTAGTATCATGAACAAACTCAACAATATAACTATCACATAAAGTATTCTTATTCACATGCATAAAAGTATCATTACTCTCCACATAAGCATAATCAATTTCATTAGTAATAGTGGGAGTAAAACTATCACAACCATCATTGTAATCATCATAAATTGCAGGCATGGTATAATCATAATAAACTTTGTCCTCCATAGTAGGTGGCACCAAAATACCACTATCATTATAATCATCATAAATGGGAGGCAAAGTATCATCAAAGAAAATTTTCACCTCAAAACTTGGGGGACTAAAAATATCACAACCAGCTTCCCCAAGCTTAAATTCTTCCATAGCATTAGCAATAATAGTATTCAAAGAGTTCATGCTAATAAAATTGCTACAACTATTTTGCAAACAAAGTTCCATGGGTTTTTTAATTCTCTCTTCAAACACATCATGTCCTAATTCAATATAAAGTTCATAAAGATCTCTAATTTTTTTTGTTGTTTTCCATTAAGCCTAACTAGCAAAAATAAAAACAAGAAACAAAAAGATGCAATTGCAGGATCTAAAGGAAATAGCTTCGAGCACTCACACACCGACAACAGTGCTAGGAAATAGCTTAGTAGTCGGAGGATGTGAATACCTTTTACCTTACCTCCCCGGCAACGACGCGAGAAAATAGCTTGATGTCTACGCACGCTTCTATTCCTGTAGACAGTGTTGGGCCTCCAAGAGCAGAGGTTTGTAGAACAGCGGCAAGTTTCCCTTAAGTGAATCACCCAAGGTTTATCGAACTCAGGGAGGTAGAGGTCAAAGATATCCCTCTCAAGCAACCACCGCAATTAAGATACAAGAAGTCTCTTGTGTCCCCAACACACCTAATACACTTGTCAGATGTATAGGTGCACTAGTTCGGCGAAGAGATAGTGAAATACAAGTAATATGGATGATTATAAGTAGTAGTTGCAATCTAAAATAAAAATGGCAGCAAGCGAACATGTAGCAGAACTTATTGGAAACGGGGTTTCAATGCTTGGAAACAAGGCCTAGGGATCATACTTTCACTAGTGGACACTCTCAACAATGATCACATAAATAAATAACTTCTCTTCACTTGTGCTACTTTCAAACACTCTCTTGTTGGATAACAAACACCATTCATTGTGTAGGGCTATAAAAGCACACCTCAAGCCGGAGTAAACAAGCTCCACAACTTCATAAAGGAATCACACACGATGCACACACTGTCACCGTCACACCGTGGAGAGTGAATCCGGAGTTCATATTAAAGTAACCTCTAGAGTTCATAATAGACCGTTGCAATTTAGACCGAGTACTAACATAGCATACACACTGTCACCAATGGCTATGAAAGGGGGAATAGATCACATCAATACTATCATAGTAATAGTTAACTTCATAATCTGCAAGAGATTACAATCATAACCTACGCCAAGTACTACATGATGCACACACTGTCACCTTTACATCATGGAGGAGGAATAGACTACTTTAATAACATCACTAGAGTAGCACATAGATTAATAGTGATACAAAGCTCATGATCACATAAAGATCACACCATGGGAGAGAGATGAACCACATAGCTACCGGTAGAGCCCTTAGCCTCGGGGGAGAACTACTCCCTCCTCATCATGGGAGATAGCAACGGCGATGAAGATGGCGGTGGTGTCGATTGAGATGACTCCGGGGGCAATTCCCCGTCCCGGCGGCGTGCCGGAACAGAGACTTCTGTCCCCCGAAACTTGTTTTCGCGATGGCGGCGGCTACGGAACTCTTCGTGGAATATGACTGGATGTTTTAGGGTTTTGGCGACGGAGAGAATATATAGGCGGAAGGGCGATGTCGGTGGAGTCCCGAGGTGGGGTCCCCACCTGACGGCGCGGCCAAGGGGTGGCCCGCGCCCCCCTAGGGTGTGGGCTCCTCGCGGCCCCCCTTCGTCTCTCCTTCGGACTCCGTGAATCCCCTGGAAAATAGGAACGTGGCCTTTTGTTTCGTCCAATTCCGAGAATATTTCCTGTGTAGTATTTCTGAAACCAAAAACAGCAGAAAACAGGAATTGGCGCTTCGGCATCTTGTTAATTGGTTAGTTCCGGAAAATGCATCAAACCGATATAAAGTATGAATAAAACATGTAGTTATTGTCATAAAACTAGCATGGAACATAAGATATTATAGATACGTTGGAGACGTATCAGTGACACAGCGTCGATGCGTCTTCTCTGCCAGTACTGGCGCCGAGGCATCGCTTCGGCAGTCTGCAGCCGCGTAAATGGCGATGCCTCGCGTGGCGCGTGGCCGTCGCCTACCTCTGCGCATGTAGTAATAGCGATGCCACGCGTGGCGCGGCCATCGCTCTGCCTCCGACCTATATAAACAGGGGCGCGAGTATCTCATCTCATCTCCTCCCCACTAAACCCTAGCCGCCGCTTCCGCTCAGCCTCCACCAGATCCACCATGAGCAGCGCCGGACGCGGCGAGGCTGCTTCCGCTCAGCCTCCACCTTCACCTCCCACTCCACCTCCCCCGGCCTCCTCGAGCTCCGAGGAGCTCGACTCCGACGACAGCACGGGCGACCTCCTCGACCCGGTCAGGGACGCCAAGGCCTTGGCACTCGCGGTGCAGGAAGCAGAGGAGGAGCTGGCGGGCCACGCGGCGTTGGCCGCCGAGGCGCGGAGCAGCGCAGGCTGGCGGCCGCCGCGGCCGTAGAGGACTCCGACTCCGAGATATCTTGGTCTTCCGATGACCCTGATGCGCCTACACTGGAGGAGAGGGCGGCGGAGCAGAGGGCTATCGTCGAGTCGTTCGAGACGCTCAAGGACGACGCTGCGAGCGCGAGGCTGGAGCAGCCTGCAAGAGGACGCGGCTGCGCACCGAGCCATAGCAGTCGCACGGGAGGCGGCGGAGAAGCAGGCGATGGAGCGATGCAACGACGGTGCCGGCCCGTCCGGAAGCAAGTAGTCTAGTCTTTTAGATCTACATTGTATAGTTTTTATGCATTAAAATGTACTCCCGATGGACGCACACCCAGACGATGCAAACGGACACTCGGACAAAATATATCCGTGGGGGGACGCAAACGGACGCTCGCGACCACTTTTGGGCGTCCGAAATGCGTCACCCCCGTTGGAGATGCTCTAAGAACAAGTGACCCACGAAAACCTCCAAGAAAATTTAGGTTCTGTCCAACAAAGTTAACCGGTGAAGCATTTAGCATGGTCATGGGCCTGAGGGTGCAGAGGCCATCACAGAGGCCAATCATGGCCAGCAGGATGTACATGCACATGAGCCTGGAAATCCATAGGAGGCAAGGCATAGAGTGAGGAGTTGATCCATCAGCTAGTTGATGTCCTCATCAGCTAGCTAGCAGCCCACCAAGCAATCTCTGGCTCAAAATATAAATAGGAACATACTCACCAAGATTCAGCAGCCCATTCATTTCCAGCAGAAACAACACAAGAGCGAGGAATGCAGTGTAAGTCAAGGAGGACACCAAAAGTACTAGTAGCATATTTATCCCATGAGATCAAAGCTTCTCTATGAGCCTCATCTAGAGACTGGTTCTAAAAGACAGATCTGACGGGTCGTAAACGCGAACAATTGTTCCCACTGAAAGAATATTATCAGCTATCCCATACGTACGTGTCGATGGATCCATAGTTCATGGGCGGTGCAAATTAATTCCTGTGCAGCTTGCTTTTTCATAGTCGGACTACACGCTACCATGATACAGGCGCGCACGACATGGTGTGGGAGCAAATTGGAGCAAACACAGGCACGCTAGTTGCGGCATGGCATGTTGACGCATATGTGACCGACGCGGACGCGCGCCATGATCGGGAGGAGGGTGGAGAGTTTTGTGCTCGCTCGAGAATAGATGGCGCCATGCATGCAATCAGATGGAGGTACGTACGGTACGGCGCCTGTCTGGGAAGAATTCCACTCTCCTACCAAGTTTAGGTCCCGCATTTCGTGGATGGCCATTGCCAAGCACGTACATCTGCTCCTCCATGTAGCAAGCTCCTCCTCCTCCTCCTCCTCCTCCTCCTCCATCTAGCAAGCAAGAGATCGAGCCACTCTCTCATTCTCTCTTCTCCTTCCTAGCTCTGTACGTCCCGATCGATTTCGTGCTGGTGCGATGAGGGGCGCGGTGCTGGTGGCCGTGGCGGCCGCCATCGGCAATCTGCTGCAAGGGTGGGACAACGCCACGATCGCCGGAGCGGTGCTGTACATCAAGCGCGAGTTCCATCTCGAGACGCAGCCCGCCATCGAGGGTCTTGTGGTCGCCACGTCCCTAATCGGAGCCACCATCATCACCACCTTCTCCGGCCCGGTTGCCGACGTCGTCGGCCGCCGCCCGATGCTCATCGCCTCCTCGCTCCTCTACTTCCTCGGCGGGCTCACCATGCTGTGGTCGCCCAACGTGTACATGCTCCTGCTGGCGCGTCTCGTGGACGGCTTCGGCGTGGGGCTGGCCGTCACGCTCGTCCCCGTCTACATCTCCGAGACGGCGCCGCCCGAGATCCGGGGGCTGCTCAACACGCTGCCGCAGTTCACGGGGTCGTTCGGCATGTGCATGTCCTACTGCATGATCTTCGCCATGACCCTCAACCCGGATCCCAGCTGGCGGACCATGCTCGGCGTGCTCTTCGCGCCCTCGCTCATCTACTTGCTTCTCACGGTCTTCTACCTGCCGGAGTCGCCGCGCTGGCTCGTCAGCAAGGGGAGGATGAAGGAGGCGAGGGTGGTGCTGGAGATGCTGCGTGGACGCGAGGACGTGTCCGGCGAGATGGCGCTGCTGGTGGAGGGTCTGGGCAGCGCCGGCGAGACGGAGATCGAGGAGTACGTCGTGGGACCGGCGGACGGCGACCAGGAGCAGAGGGACACCGTGACGCTGTACGGGCCGGAGCAGGGGCTTTCGTGGGTGGCCCAGCCCGTCGCAGGCGGCAGGGGGAGCATGCTGGGCAGCGCTCTCGGGCTGCAGCCGGGGTCGGCGAGGCAGGGGAGCATGTTCGACATGATGAAGGACCCCGTTGTGGCGCTGCTCGGGAGCGTGCACGAGCGGCTTCCAGGAGACGGCGCAGGGAGCATGAGGGGCAGCACGCTGTTCCCCAACCTCGGAAGCATGCTGAGCGTGTCGGAGAGGCCTGGTGCCGGCGGAGCTGCAGCTGGTGGCACCAGCGCCGGGTGGGACGAAGAGAGCGTGGCGCCCGACGATGACGACGAGGACGAGTACCTGTCGGACGACGACGACGACGACCAGGCGGCGGCGCCCGGCGGGCTCGAGGCTCCGCTGCTGTCCCGGCAGAGCACGGAGGTGGAGACGAGGGCGAACAACAAAAACGAGGTGCCGCGGAGCCAGTCGAGCATGCAGCGGTTCAGCAGCGTAGGAGGCGGCGTCGACGCGGCGAGCACGATGGGCATCGGCGGCGGGTGGCAGCTGGCGTGGAAGTGGACCGAGAAGGTGGGCCCCGATGGCGTCAAGCGCGGCGGCGTCAAGAGGATGTACCTGCACGAGGAGGGCGTCCCAGGAGGCGCGGACGGAGCAGCGGGCGCCGGCGGCCCCGGCGAGTACGTGCACGCGGCGGCGCTGGTGAGCCAGTCAATGCTCTACACCAAGGACGTCCTCATCGGGCAGAGCCCCACGGAGCCCGCCTTCGCCAACCCACCGGAAGCCGTCGCCACCAAGGCTGCCGCCACCGGCCCTCCTTGGCGCGAGCTCCTCGAGCCCGGCGTCCGCCACGCTCTCTTCTGCGGAGTCATGATCCAGATTCTCCAGCAGGTACGTACGCATACGTAAGGACGTGTGACTGTTTTCATCTCGTAGCGCCATGCATGCATATGCTGACGAACGTGGGAAATTCATTGTTTGCGTACGTGCAGTTCTCGGGCATCAATGGCGTGCTCTACTACACGCCGCAGATCCTGGACCAGGCCGGCGTGAGCGTCCTCCTCGCCGGCCTCGGCCTCAGCGCCGACTCCACCGCCATCCTCATCTCGGGCCTCACCACGCTCCTCATGATGCCCAGCATCGGCATCGCCATGAGGCTCATGGACGTGGCCGGCCGCCGCAGCCTGCTCCTCTGGACCATCCCGGTGCTCATCATCTCCCTCCTCATCCTCATCGTCTCCAACGTCGTCCCCATGGACACCAACGTGCACGCCGCGCTCTCCACCGTCTCCGTCATCCTCTACTTCTGCACCTTCGTCATGGGATTCGGGCCCATCCCCAACATCCTCTGCGCCGAGATCTTCCCCACCAGGGTCCGAGGCCTATGCATTGCGATATGCTCCCTCACCTTCTGGATCTGTGACATCATCGTCACCTACAGCCTGCCAGTCTTGCTCAACTCCATCGGCCTCGCCGGAGTGTTTGGGATCTACGCCTGCGTCTGCTGCCTCGCGCTCGTCTTCGTCGCGCTCAAGGTGCCCGAGACCAAGGGGCTCCCGCTCGAGGTCATCATCGAGTTCTTCAACGTCGGCGCCAAGGGATTGCCTGAAAAGGCCCTTGATTAAATGGAGGACAACACCTTCTTAAGTACGTACATTTTTCATCCATATATCCATGGATCGATGGATCGGATCCATCACGCGCGCGTAATTAAGTAGCTGAGAGAATAAAAGATGTTACTAATTAGGACGGTGTTTTGCTTTTGTGGTGTTTTTTTGTTGAGTCTTTTGCTCCATCTCTCATATTCATGCATGGAGCTATGAGTTAATCATCCATATGCTATAAGGTAGGGTTTTTTTTTGTTAGTAATACGTCAGTTTTCACCCTCTTGAATTCGGCTGAACAATTAATGTATGCTTGATCGGTTGTACCAATTATCATTTTATGAGTATGATGCTACTTGGAAGCATGAAATTATTCCCCCTTCTGCTTGATTATTGCTTCCATTCCTAGCACCTCATAAGCACATTTTGGTCATTACGTTACAGTTCTTTTTTGCTCTTTCTAACTTAGCTGACTTTTGTTTTGTGCTACTCCTTATCAATTACTATGTGTTATGTAGGACCGGGGAATAGAATTTAGCAGGGCAGATACATTTTAATGTACAATTTTGTTACGCTGAATACAGCTAATTAGCTAGTACGGGAACAAAAAAAATTAAATTTTAAACATCACAGATTCTACTACCAAACACAAGGGTAGAAGCCATGTTGTGCTGAAGCCGCATGGCTTCAAATCCCTCCTTGACCTTGTTCCTGCACTACTAGAAAAACGGCATCTAATGGCAGTTGGAAACGGGTTCTAGTCCCAATTATCCAAGCAGGACTACGAAATTGCCAAACTGCAAGGTCTGTGCCGATGGGTGATGTGCTGTTTTTTATTTGAATGCCTTTAGTCGGCACAGATCCTTCTTTGACCCAATGATGATGCACCAGACGGCAACAGGACCTAACAGGGGAAAATGGCCATTAAACGTCGGAGGGGCCCTACCTTGGCTTATGCCGACGGCTCGGGCCACCGACGGCTCGCTCTGGCCGTCGGCCTGGTGCCTGTGCCGATGCCCCCCACCCCCCTTGTGTTGATGGCAATAATGGTTGTGTCGAGCCTTGTAGTGCCAACGGCGAGGTGCCGACGGCGGCCCTCGACACATCCTATGTATAAAAGAACGTAACAGGGTATTTGGGTTCTACTCGGATGATATCCCGAGCCCCTTGATGTTCTATTTATATTGGTGCTATGCGTCACCAGGCGGTACAACGTGTTTGACAAGATTACAATGCTGTATCGTAACAGACTCAAACTCATAATCTAACACCCTCCCTTAATCACAACTTGGACAAGTTGAGATTATGTTTGAAATTCTCAAATGCTTGATAAGGGAGTGGTTTTGTAAAACCATCTGCAACTTGATCTCGTGAAGGGATGAACCGAATCTCTAATTGCTTCTTCATCACTCGTTCTCTGACAAAGTGAAAATCTATCTCAATATGTTTTGCCCTTGCATGAAACACTGGATTTGCAGACAAGTATGTAGCTCCAAGATTGTCACACCACAAACAAGGAGCCTGTGTTAACCGCACACCTAGCTCAACAAGTAGAGACTGCAACCAAATAACTTCGGCTGTTGCATTTGCTACGGACTTGTATTCTGCTTCAGTGCTTGATCTAGAGACTGTTGCTTGCTTCTTTGCACTCCAAGAAATAAGATTAGGTCCAAAAAATACAGCGAACCCGCCTGTGGAGCGACGGTCATCAACACAGCCAGCCCAGTCAGCATCTGAGAAAGCACTAACCAATGTAGAGTTGGACTTTGAGAATGTAAGACCAACTGTCATAGTATGTTTGACGTACCGCAGAATACGCTTAGCTGCAGTCCAATGCATAGTAGTAGGGGCGTGCGGAATGCGACACACTTTATTTACTTGCATAGGACAGATCTGGTCTAGTGAGAGTAAGATATTGCGAGCACCCACAACACTTACGTATTTAGTGCTATCTTCGAGGACCCAACAATTCACCTTGAGCAACAATCTTTTACGAAGAGGACAACGGTGTAGGCATTCCAGTACAGTTGGCCATACCAACACGTGTAAGAATGTCCTGAGCATATTTGGACTGACTCAGAACCAATCCATTAGGGACCTTCTTTACCTCAACACCCAAGAAGAAACTGAGATCACCAAGATCCTTGAGAGCAAAGTCTGACGCAAATCCATGAGAAGAGCATCTGTTGCAGCTTGAGAGGAGCTAGCAACAATAATATCATCGACATAAATGAGCATGTAGATTGTAACTTTGCGCTTACGATATATGAACAAGGACATATCAGACTTGGAAGCAACAAAACCGAGATGAATGAGTTTAGTACTCAACCGTGCATACCAAGCTCGAGGTGCCTGTTTCAACCCATAAAGTGCCTTGTCCAATTTGCAGATGTAATTTGGCTTGTTCTTATCTTCATACCCTGGTGGCTGTCTCATATAGACCTCCTCTTCCAGAACGCCATGAAGAAACGCGTTCTTGACATCTAACTGTCGCAAACTCCATCCCCTTGATACAGACACGGCCAGAACAAGACGAACTGTAGCAATTTTGACAACAGGACTGAAAGTGTCCTCATAGTCAATCCCATAACGCTGCTTGAAACCTTTAGCTACCAGTCTGGCCTTATATCTATCAATAGATCCATCGGACTTGCGTTTGATTTTATAAATCCAGCGGCAAGCATGAGAGGGAACCAACCTCCAGGTGTTGTTCCGCTGAAGAGCATCAAATTCTTCATCCATGGCACGCCTCCAATTGCTGTCTTGCAACGCATCTGCAACATTAGCTGGCTCATCAGACGTACATGACAAAATCCATCTGACAGTACCATCTTTGTATTGACGAGGTTTGACAATTCCTGACGATGCGCGTGTAGTAGGACGTGTGGAGGCAGCCACACCGGGGCGAGCAGCACTGGGCTGCACAGAAGATCCGGCTGCGGCAGTGGCAGAAGATCCTGCACGCATCGAGTTTGGAGCGAGGGCCGCGCGGATCCGGGGCGCCGTGTGCTGCGGTGTGGCCGATGGAGAGGCAGACGACGACGTGGACGGCGAGGCGTCCGCAGAAAATCCTGGCGGCGTCTGCTGAGCGGGAGATGCTCTGCCTGGGTCCGCGATTCGGGGCGACGTGGACGCGGACGAGTGGCGCACAGAGCTGCTGTTGCTGCCTGTCGGAGCAGGCGTGTGATCCGAAGAAATCGGTGCTGATCTCGATGGAGATCCTGGCAGAAAATCGCCCTCGGATCCAGTGCTGCTGTTGTTGGCACCTGAAACTTCAGAGGAGCCTTCCGAACTGCTGGATGCCTTTGTTTTGATCACGGTTTTCGCCTGCTGCATTGTTTTGAAGAGGCTGTATCCTGCGGAACAACAGAACCAGGTCTATGCAATGGGTCAGTAGCATGAGTATTTGCCATATGAAGGTCATCAACAGTATCATGCCCTTGCTCAAAATTATGAAGAGAGGGATCAAGCAAAAGAATTTGTTTTCGGAGGAGAGCACCGGCATTTGGATGTAAAGTTTTGAACGGAAAAACAGTCTCATCAAAGACAACATCACGAGAAACATAGACTCGACCGATTGGACACTTCAAGGCATTTGACCCCTTTATGGCGAGGACTATAACCTAGGAAGACACATTGCTTAGAGCGAAAAGCGAGTTTGCGCTTATTATAAGGACGAAGATTGGGCCAACATGCACAGCCAAAGACTCGAAGTGAAGAATAATCTGGATGTTTTCCTACAAAGGCGATGCAAAGGTGTGTCATTATTGATAACTTTGCTAGGAAGCATGTTTATGAGGTATGTGGCAGTAAGGAAAGCTTCATCCCAGAATTTTAAGGGCATGCCAGCATTAGCAAGGAGAGATAGACCAACTTCAACAATATGACGGTGTTTTCGTTCAGCTGCCCCATTTTGCTGATGAGCATGGGGACAAGACACAAGGTGAGAAATTCCTTGTGTTTGGAAGAGAGAATTGAGTTTGATGTACTCTCCCCCAATCAGATTGTACTTGTAAGAATTTTCTTATCAAATTTTCGTTCAACAAGCTTACGAAAGTTTACAAAGGCAGCCAAGGCATCAGATTTTTTCTTAAGCAAATAAATCCAAGTAAACTTGCTATAATCATCAATGAAGCTTACATAGTAATCATGGCGACCAACAGAGGTAGGTGCGGGACCCCATACATCAGAAAATATTAGCTGAAGAAGTACTTGTAGATACACTAGTTGATATTGGATATGATAGCTGATGACTTTTAGCTTGCCGACAAGGATCACACACTAACTCATGACTAGAATGCTGGAACACATGGAAGTTTATTTTTGCTAACAATATGCCTAACTATGACAAACGAGGGATGACCTAAACGACTATGCCACCGAGGCGAGATGGTGTAGTGGCAACAAAAGCATGCTTACGGGAACTTGATGACTCCAAGGATGAAATAAGAGGATAAAGCCCACCAACACACCGTCCTTTATGAATTATTTTCTTGGTGACCTGATCCTTAATCAAAAAGAAGAAGGGGTGAAACTCTATGAAAACTCTATTATCATATGTGAAACGATGAACGAGAGAGGAGATTTTTAGAAGCATTGGGAACATAGAGTACATTGCGAAGATGGAAATTTCGAGCATGGTTATGAACTATTGATTGACCAATATGGGAAATAGTCATACCTTGACCATTGGCCGTGTTGACCTTGTCGTAGCCCTTGTATGTGTCTCTCATGGACAAGTTGTTGAGTTCTCCGGTAATATGATGAGTGGCACCAGAATCTTGGTACCAATTAGTATCCACTCCATAGGCAGCATTGATCTCCTTCTCACCATAGCTGTCGGCTTCCTCATAGCGTGACCAACAATCTTTGGCGTAGTGGCCTTCCTTGTCACAAATTTGGCAAGTGACATTGACCCATGGAGTTGTACGACGGCGCCCACGGCCACGTCCTCGACCCCCTCACGGAGGTCCACGGCCACCACCACCACGGCCACAGTACGGCGGACGGTTATCACGACGTCCATCCCGCCGCTCATCTCGGCGCTCGTCCCGGCGATCACCGCGGGGATTTCCAGAGCCGTTGTTGGAGTAGTATTGTTGGCGCCGCTGGCGAGAGGCAACGTTGGCCGATGTCTCAAATTCTTCAGATGGCGATGCGTTGAGCATCTCTTGACGCTGATCATAGGCATGCAATTGAGAGTATAGCATGCTCAGCGAGATAGGTGTGGTCGCCACACCCAGCGCGGCGACAAGCGAGTTGTAGCCGCCGCCCAGCCCGGCGAGGATGTAAGACACGAGCTGGCGTTCTTGCAGAGGATGACCGGCGGAGATAAGTTCGTCGGCGAAACCCTGCATCTTGGTGAGAAACTCAGAGGTAGTCATCTGCAACTTTTTGGTGTTCGCGAGCGCCACAAGCAGGTTGGTGACGCGGGCTTCACTCTGAGCCGCGAACATCTCCTCGAGGGCCTTCCAGACACCGGCAGAGTGCTCGATCCGGTGGACATGAGGCAGAATTTCGAGAGAGAGAGATTGCAGAAGATATGACAGGACCGATTGGTCCCGAGCAAGCCAGGCACCGTAAGCCGGATTGGGGACCGGTTGCGCCTGATCATCAGCGGTTTTCTCCGCCGCTGTCGGCGGGAGTTCTTTGGCCGGCTCGGCGTCGGAGCCATCTAGTAGGCCAACAAGTTGTGCCCCTCGGATTGCAGGGAGCACCATGGAGCGCCACAGCGGAAAATTTTGCCTGGTGAGCTTTTCCGTCGGGGGGTTTCCGAGGTTGATCGGAACGAAGCTGCTCGAAGACGCCATGGCGAACGAGCGGCCGAAGTTCGACGAGGTAGATGCGATCAGGTAGATGAGGCGGAAGAGCCTGCTCTTGATACCATATAAAAGAACGTAACAGGGTATTTGGGTTCTACTCGGATGATATCCCGAGCCCCTTGATGTTCTATTTATATTGGTGCTATGCGTCACCAGGCGGTACAACGTGTTTGACAAGATTACAATGCTGTATCGTAACAGACTCAAACTCATAATCTAACACTATGCAGACGGCCAAGATGGTCTATGCCGACGAGATGACTTCTAGTCTTGACCGTTTCCTGTAGCGCAGGCTCCCTGAGCCAATCCCTAATTTCGCTCTTGAATTTGTGTCTGTGTCGCTCACTGCAGCAAACCCGTGAAGAAGAGCAACAAGGCTTCCATTTGTTTCAAGTAAATTAATCTGCTCATTGTACTATTTGTAGTTCCTAATGACATTCCTGGATATTTATTCTATTTTATAGGTTATTTAGACAACTTGAGTGTACATATGGTGTTTTTTGTGTGAAGGCGGCCGCTCTCATCGGTGGAGCCATATTTTGTTAGTAAATATCATCTTTTGTTTCCAATTTACCATTGTTAACCAATATTGGCAAATATCAATGAACTCTTTATTAGTAAACTACTAAAAAAAAGCTGCTCGCGGCGCACCAATTTTTGTACTTGTGACACATGTTTTGTGCGTCACGGGTAGCGGCAACTTTTGCTTGTTCAAGATTTGTTACAAAAATATATTTTTGGTGCACACCGTGTCGTTTTATCAGGGGTGTGATGTCAATTTCGCGCAGTTCCCTCCGGTGTGCCTCGCAACGCCTGGGTCCATATTTAGGCACAAGTCACTCAAAGAAAATCAGAAAAATGGAGAACCTTTGCGAGGCCTCATTTTACGTGATCTAGTTGCGAGAAAAAAATACAAGCTTAGAATAAGACCGTTAATCTAAAAAATCATTCACAAAATGAGCTACGTTCTATGAAGTTCTATGAGTTTTAGGGCAAATGAGCTAGGTCATGACCTTAGAAATGGCATAGTTTGCCGGAACAAGCCATATTGCACACGCACGCGGGCCTTGGGATGAGAAGCAATGATGGATTTATGAGTTATCTTTTCCTAGGCATAAAAAAACCATTTATGAGGATATATCTTGACATCGGCGGAAACGGCCATGTGGCTGTGGCGTCGGCGTTAGCGGCGAGAAGGGATGTTACGGGTTGGAACCGGCGGAGAATAGAAGTGGGTTGTGAATTCCATGGCCGATACATGGCTTTACATAGTAGCGTGAGGACGAAAAAAGATGGTGAAAAATCACCGGGAAGGAATTGATGGGAGGAAATGGAGGGAAAATTAAAGTCCTTGCCGTGTCCGTGGAAAAATTAAAGCCATCCCTTTAGAGTGTGCATTTTGAAGGTGCACGACAAAGTAGAAGCAGAAAATCCTACCCCTCCCCATCCCCCTTGTGGAAACTTTTATCGGGAACGAACAGCGCGGTAAGGGGCCCATCAACATGGCCCTAATTTGTTGTCGTGTCTCTGTTAGCAGGCACACGTTAAAGTTGTGCCATGGTAACAGCTCCGTTAAACGCGGTCGGTAGGGACATTAGTGTCATGTAGCTTTGCCGTGTGTTTTTAGATTCTTTTATCGTAAACAATTCTCTACCATGTGTAACCGCGGGGAGGACCTTTGCGGTGTGTTTTTCCTCGATGGACAGAGCAAAGTCTATCGAACGCAGCGATTCTACCGGCTCCGGTAGGTAAAGTAGTGATGACGTCACGCTGACATCACCCATGTGTTGATTTAGTTTACAAAAAATTGTAAAATATGTCTAAAATTTGTGAAACATGTCTGAAACTTGTGAAAAATTATTTACTGTTCAAAATATGTTTCACATCTGTGGTTGACGTGTTTATGAAACTTGTGAAATATTTTCTACTGTTTAAATTTGTTTCAATATGTTTCAGTTTTGTCAAAAAGGGAACAAAAAAATTCACCAATCTCAAAGCACAATATGTGGTGGATGGCACTCCTGCGCATACAGTTGCCTGTAAAAAGAAGTTTTCGAAAGTCTATCCTTGTTGTGTTCCGGGCTGCCTCACACATGAAAAAAAAAAAAGCCAGCACGGTAAAGCCTGTTTTTCCGGTAGTGATTGGGTCACGAGTAATGATGAGTCGCCGTTTCTCTTTTAATCGGATCATCCTTGGATCGATATCCATCGGTCAAGCAGCTATCATGTTGAATGGCGAATCGATTCCGATGGAGACTGAAGTTAAGCTTAATCGATCTGCTGCGTGCAGCTGAGATAAGTAGTAGAGTGAGCACCCAAAACAAATCGAAAACGATATGAAGAGATTCCCTGAAGAAAAAAGGAAACAACTTCAGTATCACAACTTTTGCTTTACAGACCATGGGTTACAAAACTTGTGCAGATACACTGGATAGCAGCAGAGGGTGAAGAACAAGAACAGTTGTACACGATAATAATTAACTTTTTTCGAGGGTAACACGATACTAATTACCTGACGGTAAAATGTCCAAAAAAAAAGATGAAAATAAAAAGGGTGTGCCTATGTCTTAGTTGACTGAGATTTTCTTAAGTCTCAGTCAACTCAGAAAAGATGCTAACTACAGTTTAAAAAAAAAGTGCAACTCGGTTCAGTTGCACATTTCTGTCAGAAAAGTGCAATTGCACTTTTTTAACAGAAAAGTGCAACTCAAAGCACATTTTTGTAAGTGACTTAGACTTAAGAAAATCTCATTTACTGAGACATAGCAAAACCGAAATAAAAAAGCTAAGGCAAGAACGTTGCGTTCCCACGGTTGGCACCTTCCGCAGGCAGGCAACCACCGTTGGCGCCAACACAGTCTTCGCGGGCTCTACGGCGACGATAGCTGCGCGACAGGATGGGCAGGCGGCGTGGAAGCCGTGGCCGCAGCGCGCGCGGGAGCACGCGCGCGCGAACTCCGCCAGGCATATCGCGCGCGCACTCCGGCGACGAGCACCACCCCGTGCGCAGAGCATCGAGGCCAGGATCACCGCCACCATGCTCGAGCCATCGCTGTCTGCTGCTCCGAAGAAGCAGGGAGTGGCAGCGAGGAAGGCGACGGCATCTCGCCCGGGCCAGCGGCGACGGCGGCCGTTCAGTGCAGGAGGAGGCTCGCCGGCGCGCGCGCGCATGGTTGGTATGGTCTTGGTCGATCGACTCGGCGACTCGGCATCTAGCTGGGCTGAGCTTTGGTAGGCGTGTGTGTTTGTTTGTGTCCTCTGCGATGCGATGCCAGCGCGCGCGTGGCAACTCAGGCTCCCTTTGCTTTGCGAACAATGTTGCCAAGTGACACTGTGGTGGACGCGAACAATGTTGCCCTGATTAAACGTCTACTTAGGACCAACAAACAAGTGTGTGCCTGTGAAAAATGAGACAAGCTTTACTTGTTCAATCACTTGTACTTTGTTATACTTTATAGCTTTTACTCCAAAAATAAATAAAAATCGCGGTGCTGCTCTTCTTTTTTAGCGTGAAGAAAATTTGTAAAGGAGGTACCATATAATAGTATATACCCTCTTTTCCAATTTAACTTTGTGGGATTCGGTCCACCCCGGCCTGCTTCGCCGGTTTGAAAATTTTCTTTCGTGGTCATGTCGTCCTCCAGCTAAAGAAGACGGGCGTCCTCTCACTGGGATCCTTCCGGCCGGTGTCCCACCAAACTTGCTCTCCGTCAAGTCCCTTAGCAAGGCTCTCACCTCCTTGAGCTCCCTCGTCCTCCTCGATGGCATTCCAGGCAAGTGGATTCAGTGCTAGCGCCGGCTACGGCGCGTGCTTGGTGTGGCGCATGCACCTTCTACTCCAACAGTTTGAGCACGCAACTAGGCTCTGCATTAGCTTCAGCAAAAGCACGCTCGTGCCCATGCATGTCACACCCGACCTTTATCATATTGAATTCCCACATATTTGCAACATATATGATGATAATACCTTAGTTTACATTGATTTATGGGGATTTAACAATGATCTATTTTATTTGGTTTATAACTTGCAGGAAAACCCCGTTTCGCGTATCTCTTTCACTTTCAGGGACCTATACAGAGTCAAAATGACCTGAAATTTTTGGAATGTCATTTTTTCGTCGGGAGGAACACCATGGAATTTTGAAGCCCGCCTGGAGAGGTCCGAGGGCCGAAAGAGCACAGGTGGCGCAACCCAAAATTTGGCCGCGCCACCCACATCCGTTCAGCCGTCTGTTTGCCCTAATTCTTTAGCGAACCGACTTATTTTCTAAACCCACTATATATATGACCCCGAAGAGTTCTCGGGAGGAGAGCACCGCAGAAAGACAGAAACACCAAAACGGAGGCTGCTGCAGAGAAGATTGGAGGGGCAAACTCCGTCGGGATCATCTAGGAGGGATCTCCACCTTCTCCTACGTCTTCATCGTCATCACCATGACCAAGAGAGAGTAGTCCACCTATGGACTATAGGTTTGTGGCAGTGACTTGATCTATTTCTCTCATGTTCTTCATAGTACTTAGTGCCATATGAGTTGCCTACCATGATTATGGTCATATTTGTAATACCCACGTGGTGGATCCTTTTTAATGATATTATTTTATGAGATCCGATCTTATTATATTGTGAGATGTATTGATAGATGCATATTATATACCCCGTTCTTAAGTTTATGTTCTGATCCAACATCTATGGAAGAGTGTGTGTAGGGTGATGTGTGTGTTAGATGTGGTACCATGGTTTTAGTGATTGGATAGTGACAATATGTTCATAATCTATTATGGTTTTCATCTTTTTTGCTACCTCACTAGGGATAAAGTGAATGCATGTGCAATGTTCATTATGTGACATCAATGATGATGTTGTTTCTTCAAGGTAGCATATTTGATATTCAAATATCATATCAAAGTACTTAATGCTATGCTCTGTTAATTTTTAATACAATATTGATAAAGTTTCTTTCTTGTGGAGTATAAGAGAGGTGTGTTACATTATCTCTATGTTAGGACGTGATGTCCATATTAATTCCGATCTTATATATAGTATTATTTGTACCTTCATATCTAATTTATGAATTGATTTTTGTTCACCACAAATTTATGAGCGAATAGTCAAGTGAACACATGAACCCCAATCTACTATTTATCATAAGAAACACATTTATCTTGCATTTACATTGTTTTCTACAAAAAACATTTGATTTTCTTATTTGCGTCCAAAACACCAAAAACAATCAACCTCTTTGCAGTTTTTGCTTAGTTATCTTATCTAGATTAGTTTACTACTTGTTTTATTGCTACTTGTGTTATTTATTTACGCGAAACCTTGTGCTTAGCAACCACATGGTGGATTTGGGGACACAATGCATTTATTTTCTTGCGGAATTGCTTGAATAAGAGAGAAGAGGATACTCTTTCATCTAGTTCCCCAATAGGTCGATATAAACTCTCGAGTCACCCTTGTGGGGAAGATACTCCCTTAATACAATACTCTGCACTTGGAGTCCCAACGTAACAAAATTCTTTTTAGCGTAGTTGCTGGGAAATAATCAAGCCCCCAACCTGTATCAACATCCAAGAAGTGTTGTAGTGCTAGGTGGAGGGATTTCGCCAAATTTATCTCGGTGTCCCCTCTCGATCGAGATTCTCCGCTTAACTGCATTGGCGCCCTCTCATCGCCAAGGTCGTCAAGTATTTGTCGGGTTGGCATGTCGTGTTGCTCTCTCCCCATGGCCGTCTGGTTCTTTGGAACGTCCTTCTGGACACGTTGCCCACCTTTTCCATGGGGGCTCTAGAGCTCCCTCCCAGCGTGATCAATGCGCTCGACAGGTTGTGATGTGCCTTCATTTGGGTGGCCACCGATCTCTTCTCTGGCGCAAAGTGTATGGTCGCCTTGGAGTAGGTATGTCGCGCTAAAGAAGGTGGCCTCGGCGTGCGTTCTCGGGTGTGACCCGCTAAATTAGAAGGTGGGTGACCGGATCCAGCTGCCTTTTGGGACGCTCGTGGTGGCGATGAGGGAGACGCTGCATGTTCCATGGCGCAATTGTCCATCTGGTTGTCGACAATGGGCTCGACTCCATCCCGGTGCCACGTGTTGCGATGATAGCCTCCCGGCAAAAGTGTGCCCTACCGAAGACCTTGGCGAGTACGCGTCTGTCCACCTCTATCGACAAACACTCCAAGGCTGACGGCGGGCTGAAGACCTTCACCTTCGACAAGATCGGTACCGGTGGTGGCGAGCTGGATGATCACTACGTGTTCGTGACATATGCTTTCCATGTTGTGTTGTGTTGTGTTGTTCCTGTGTATGATTGAGCTCTCCCCCTGCGTTAGGTGTTATCTCCCTCTCTCCATGTACCTTTCTTCGTCAGATGAAATGAAAAATTCAGTGGGGAGCATTTGTGCTTTTCTCGGCGAAAACTCAGAAAAAACAATTTCATTGCGTCCGCTAATCGATCCCACAGGGAAAACGTTGTAGTTGTGGATATGTCTATCTATGGCATCTTAATCTTTTGATCGAAAGATAGTGCGACTCCCTGCCAGGATGGATAGAAAGACATAACTGGATACTATATGCTTTTTGGTCAAGACTAAATAAAAGGTAAAAAAGTGCTATTGTTTAATCAGGAATTACAAATTGAGGCCATTGGCGTTACGTTCAAAAATACTACTCCATGGGGGGCCGACCTCGCGGCACAAGCATGAGGCATGTAATCTTGGACAACTCCCCAATCCCAATCGAAGATGAACATGTATCAGCGAAAATCTGGCTAGCATAAAGAATTTCAAAAGACGTCTCTTTGGTTGTCAATTTTCGGCACTATCTAGCTCAGGTCAGGAGATTTGAGACTGTGCACTGTGAAAAGGCTTCCGCGAAAGGAAACCACCTTAATTGTGTCTAGAATAGCACCGTGACTTATCGTTTTTTAGCAGGGATAAAAACATGTGAAATTCATTGTTGATCAATGATGGGACGGCCAACCATGATCATCGACCACCAGAAAAATGGATGAAACCATTGCAATGTTGGAAATGATCTGATTCGTTACATGATCCAAAATGTTTGTGCAACTGTTTGCATGTGATATAAAATGTGGAGATTTATTTTTGTTAAATTAGAATCCATGGTGAAATGTTCGAAGGGGTGACAAATGACAAGGTGGACTTTTATGTAGTGGGAATGAGGGTGGGGCCGTTGGCAAGTGTGCTGGCCCATGCGCGCGGTATTTGGCCAATTTTGAATATTTTGCTTGCACCGCTAGCAAGTTAGGCCACTTTAGTTTCGTACTGCCTAGTGAAAAAGTACATGGTAGATTCTAGCGAGTCACCATCGGAATGGGAAAAATGTAGCTTGTGATGGGTAAGTGAGTGATCGCTAGTAACTATACGAGTGCATGATGCAAGACGAGCGACACACCCTTTAATTCTCCCGTTTACCTTTGCTTTGTTCAAAAGTGAGGTTGAAATGCGAAGGAGCTAGCTCGTTTCGATGAGCACCACACATATAGAAGACCACGGGGAAAACAACCAAAGTGTGGCTGGCAAATCTATCGCCTATCCGCCAATTAGGAGATATATGATCATTCATCCCAACTGGAGCCAGTGCGGGTCACACTATCAGCGGGGATTATTTATTTTATGACTATATATTGCTGCGCGCGTGGTGATTGTTTTTTGCGCAAAGAAATCACAAAGAAAGCCCTTCCACGCGCTTATTTTTGCAGGATTTGTATGTCATGCATCTATATAATACAGTATAATTCTACTGTACTACCACCGTTTGAATATAAATTTAGATTTATAGAAAAGCTTATATTTCGAAACAGTGGTAGTATTTTAGAGCTACGGCGTACGTAGTAGGTAAGTATGCATGTGTATGTACATGCCATAATATAATGCTACTAGTAGAAAACCTCTCATCCATCTAAGCTTTTAATACCGGTTCCCTTACGAACCGGTACGAAAGGCGTTATTAATACCGGTTCCAGGGGTGGAACATTTATACCGGTTCGTTATGGACCTTTAATACCGGTTCGTAACACGAACCGGTATTAAAGGGTTTCTGCCCGATTTCCGAGCGGTGGTGGGGCCAAGGCTGCACCTTTAGTACCGGTTCGTGTAAGGAACCGGTACTAAAGGGTCCATGCCCTATATCAGCGCGCGGCAGCGCCCGAGCTCCCTGCATATCTCATTTCCTTCTCATCTCTCACATTTCCAAAAATTTTGCACCTCTCACACTCCAATAATTTTCATTTTTCTCCACCATTTTAACAAGATTAACGGCATACATCTATCCAGGGTTAGCAATATCATCCTTCCTTCCGGAGTTTCTAATTTAGCTCAGTTCTTTGGTAGTTTTAACTCGTACTATTTTTGTAGTGCAAGCAAGGTGTTCGATGAAATGCCTAAGTTAGTGATTTTATTTTTTTATATGCAATTTGAGCTGAAATTATGGTATGTTTTGTAGGTTTTAATTAGTATCATCCCCGTCCTTACCGCTGTCGATCGCCAGCTTCGTCCCCTAGCCGACACGGTACCACCTCGGTGAGCCCCTCTTCTTTTTAATAAAAAACAATTAGTTTTATGTGATGAACTTGAATATTAATTAAGTTGGTCACTCATATATCCATGATGTTGTGTATTTAATGATTTTTGATATACATATAAAATGCAGATGAGTCGACAATGGATGTACGGTGACCGGTGCCATCCCGAGTTCATTAATGGCATGCATTATTTTCTCAACGTGGCTGAGGCAAACAGGCGGTCGAATGATTTCATGTATTGTCCATGTAGTTCCTGTAAGAATATGAAGGATTACTCTACCTCGAAGACCCTTCACGTCCACCTGCTGGAGAACGGTTTCATGCCCAGCTATAATTGTTGGACCAAGCACGGAGAAAAATGGGTTATATTGGAAGACAACGAAGAAGAAGAGGATAGTGACAACTATCCCTTATTCACTGAAGACGGTGGTAGTACAATGGGGGGAAGACGAAGCTGAAGAAGAGCACATTTTCGATGAGCCGATTTTTGATGACCCGGATGACGATTTGGGTCGGGCCATTCTTGATGCGAAGATGAACTGCGGAAATGAAAAGGATAGGTTGAAGTTGGAGAAAATGTTAGAGGATCACAACAAACTGTTGTACCCAAATTGCGAAAATGGTCAGAAAAGGCTGGGTACCACGCTGGAATTGCTGCGGTGGAAGGCGAGAGAATGGTACTTCGACAAGGGATTTGAAAAGTTGCTGAAAATAATAAAAAAGATGCTTCCGGGGGAGAACGTGTTGCCCTCTAGCACGTACGAAGCAAAGAAGGTTGTCTCGCCCTCTAGGATTAGAGGTGCGGAAGATACATGCATGCATCAATGACTGCATCCTCTACCGCGGGAGTACGAGAATTTGAATGCATGCCCGGTATGTAGTGCATTGAGGTATAAGATCAGGCGAGATGACCCTGGCGATGTTGAGGGCGAGTCCACCCCCAGGAAGAGGGTTCCTACGAAGGTGATGTGGTATGCTCCTATAATACCACGGTTGAAACGTTTGTTCCAGAACAAAGAGCATGCCAAGTTGTTGCTATGGCACAAAGAGGACCGTAAGAAAGATGTGATCGTTGAGACACCCCGCCGACGGGTCGCGATGGAGAAAAATCGACAGAGAGTTCAAGTCATTTTCAGATGACGCAAGGAACTTAAGATTTGGTCTAAGTACAGATGGCTTTAATCCTTTCGGGGAGCAGAGCTCCAGTCATAGCACCTGGCCAGTGACTCTATGTATCTATAACCTTCCTCATTGGTTGTGCATGAAGCGGAAGTTCATTATGATGCCAGTGCTCATCCAGGGCCCGAAGTAACCCGGCAACGACATTGATGTGTACCTGAGGCCATTGGTTGAAGAACTTTTAGAGTTGTGGCGTGACGAAGGTGTACCTGTGTGGGATGAGCACGAACAAAAGGAATTTAACCTACGAGCGTTGTTATTTGTAACCATCAATGATTGGCCTGCTCTTGGTAACATTTCGAGGCGGTCAAACAAGGGATACAATGCATGCACACACTCGTTTAGGTGAGACCGACGGTAATTATTTGGGAAACAAGAATGTGTACACAGGGCATCGTCGATTTCTTCCAAAACAACATCACGTAAGAAAGAGAGGAAAGCATTTCGGAGGTGAGGCAGTATAACCGAACGAAGCCTACCCGCCATCTCGGGGAAGTTATATATGATATGGTCAAGGATTTAAAAGTGATCTTTGGAAAGGGTCCCGGCGGACAATCTGTTCCGCATGATGTTGACGGACACGTACCCATGTGGAAGAAGAAGTCGATATTTTGGGAGCTACCCTATCGGAAATTCTTAGAGGTTCACTCTGCAATCGACGTGATGCACGTGACGAAAAATCTTTGCGTGAACCTGCTAAACTTCTTGGGCGTGTATGGGAAGACAAAAGATACACCGGATGCACGGCAGGCCTCGAACTACCCCTGCCCGCCAGGCTACCGCGTCCCGACCGGCTGGTTGTAAGCGTCGGAGGCGTACCGGTCCCTCCAGTCCCTCTAGGTGTGGAGCGCGAGATGGCCATCACGAACCACTACTACTTCGAGCTCACGCTAGAGCAGCGGAGGAATCCCCAGTGGCATCCCGACTACAGCCCGACTTGGGAAAGCTTCTTCATCAATCGGCGTGAGAGAGCGCTTGCCAGGCACGAGGAGGGCGGCCCGCCTCCTTCGAACTTCAACGAGGCCGGCCGTCGGCCGTGGTGGCGCGACCGGACTCTCCAGGGCGTCATGGCCTACCGTGGCCCCCGCCTGCGCTACCCTCAGTCCCAGCCCACGCGTGCTCACCCGCCGAGGTTCGACTACCGCGACCCCGATGCCGGCGACGATGATGACGGCCACTACGACGACTACAGTGGCGACTACTACAGGGCTAGGCATGAGTATGACTGAATGACTCCAACAGTAGAATCTGTCCATGTATCTTTAATTTTCAGTTAAGCTATGTACTTTTAATTAGAGTTCAATCGTAATAAAATTTTATTCCCGCCCTTTCTTTCCCGCCTTTTTTCTTCCACGCGCGGCGTCGTGGCGGGAAAGTAACAGAAAAGAAGTAGAAAATAAATAGAAAAGATATAGAAAAAATTAGAAAAAGAAAAAAATAGAAAAGAAACAGAAACATAAATGAAAAGACAAAAGAAAAGAAACAGAAACAGAATAGAAAAAAGAAATAGAAAAGAAACAGCAAAAGAAAAGGAACATAAAAAGGAAAAAAGAAAAGAAACATACAAGAAATAGAAAAGAAACAGCAAAAGAAAAGAAGAAAAGAAATAGAAAAGAGAAATAGAAAAGAAACAAAAAAAGAAATAGAAAAGAAAACAAACAGAAAAGATAAAGAAATAGAAATAGAAAAGAAACATAGAAGAAAAGAAAAAAGAAAAGAAACAGAAACAGAAAAGAAAACAACAAAACAAAAGAAAACAGCAAAACAAAAAGAAAAAACAAAAAAAAAACCCTTTGGTACTGATGCGCGTGGTTGACGTATTGTCTTTTCGTTCGACACGCGTCCGTTGGGAACCCCAAGAGGAAGGTGTGATGCGCACAGCGGCAAGTTTCCCTCAGTAAGAAACCAAGGTTTAATCGGACCAGTAGGAGTCAAGAAGCACGTTGAAGGTTGATGGCGGCGAGATGTAGTGCGGCGCAACACCAGGGATTCCGGCGCCAACGTGGAACTCGCACAACACAACCAAAGTACTTTGCCCCAACGAAACAGTTGAGGTTGTCAATCTCACCGGCTTGCTGTAACAAAGGATTAACCGTATTGTGTGGAAGATGATTGTTTGCGAGAGAAAACGATAAAACAAGTATTGCGATAGATTGTATTTCGATAAAGAGAATTGGACCGGGGTCCACGAGTTCACTAGAGGTGTCTCTCCCATAAGACGAACGGCATGTTGGGTGAACAAATTACAGTTGGGCAATTGACAAATAAAGAGAGCATGACAATGCACATACATATCATGATGAGTATAGTGAGATTTAATTGGGCATTACGACAAAGTACATAGACCGCCATCCAACCGCATCTATGCCTAAAAAGTCCACCTTCGAGGTTATCATCCGAACCCCTCCAGTATTAAGTTGCAAGCAACGGACAATTGCATTAAGTATGGTGCGTAATGTAATCAACAACTACATCCTTAGACATAGCATCAATGTTTTATCCCTAGTGGCAACAGAGACAACACAACCTTAGAACTTTCGTCACTCTGTCCCGGTGTCAATGCGGGCATGAACCCACTATCGAGCATAAGTACTCCCTCTTGGAGTTACAAGCATCTACTTGGCCAGAGCATCTACTAGTAACGGAGAGCATGCAAGATCATAAACAACACATAAGCATAACTTTGATAATCAACATAACAAGTATTCTCTATTCATCGGATCCCAACAAACGCAACATATAGAATTACGGATAGATGATCTTGATCATGATAGGCAGCTCACAAGATCCGACAATGATAGCACAATGGGGAGAAGACAACCATCTAGCTACTGCTATGGACCCATAGTCCAGGGGTAGACTACTCACACATCACACCGGAGGCGACCATGGCGGCGTAGAGTCCTCCGGGGGATGATTCCCCTCTCCGGCAGGGTGCCGAGAGCGATCTCCTGGATCCCCCGAGATGGGATCGGCGGCGACGGCGTCTCGGAAGGTTTTCCGTATCGTGGCTCTCGGTGCCGGGGGTTTCGTCACGGAGGCTTTAAGTAGGCGGAAGGGCAAGTCAAGAGGCGGCACGGGGGCCCACACCATAGGCCGGCGCGGCCGGGGTGGGGCCGCGCCGCCCTAGGGTTTGGCCACCCCGTGGCCCTCTTCGTCTCGTCTTCGGACTTCGGAAGCTTCGTGGAAAAATAGGCCCCGGGCTTTGATTTCGTCCAATTCCGAGAATATTTCCTTACTAGGATTTCTGAAACCAAAAACGACGAGAAAACAGAACTGGCACTTCGGCATCTTGTTAATAGGTTAGTTCCAGAAAATGCACGAATATGACATAAAGTGTGCATAAAACATGTAGATAACATCAATAATGTGGCATGGAACATAAGAAATTATCGATACGTCGGAGACGTATCAGCATCCCCAAGCTTAGTTCTGCTCGTCCCGAGCAGGTAAAACGATAACACGGATAATTTACGGAGTGACATGCCATCATAATCTTGATCATACTATTTGTAAAGCATATGTAGTGAATGCAGCGATCAAAACAATGTGTATGACATGAGTAAACAAGTGAATCATAAAGCAAAGACTTTTCATGAATAGCACTTCAAGACAAGCATCAATAAGTCTTGCATAAGAGTTAACTCATAAAGTAATAATTCAAAGTAAAGGTATTGAAGCAACACAAAAGAAGATTAAGTTTCAGCGGTTGCTTTCAACTTGTAACATGTATATCTCATGGATATTGTCAACATAGAGTAATATAATAAGTGCAATAAGCAAGTATGTAGGAATCAATGCACGAGTTCACACAAGTGTTTGCTTCTTGAGGTGGATAGAAATAGGTGAACCGACTCAACATTGAAAGTAAAAGAATGGTCCTCATAGAGGAAAAGCATCGATTGCTATATTTGTGCTAGAGCTTTGATTTTGAAAACATGAAACAATTTTGTCAACGGTAGTAATAAAGCATATGCATCATGTAAATTATATCTTATAAGTTGCAAGCCTCATGCATAGTGTACCAATAGTGCCCGCACCTTGTCCTAATTAGCTTGGACTACCTGGATTATCACCGCAATACATATGCTTTAACCAAGTTTCACAAAGGGGTACCTCTATGCCGCCTCGTACAAAGGTATAAGGAGAAAGCTCGCATTTGGATTTCTCGCTTTTGATTATTCTCAACTTAGACATCCATACCGGGACAACATAGACAACGAGATAATGGACTCCTCTTTGAATGCTTTAAGCATTTGACAACAATTAATTCTTTTCTCATTAGAGATTTGAGGATGTTTGTCCAAAACTGAAACTTCCACCATGAATCATGGCTTTAGTTAGCGGCCCAATGTTCTTCTCTCACAATATGCATGCTCAAACCATTCAACTCGGTGTAGATCGCCCTTACTTCGGACAAGACGAACATGCATAGCAACTCACATGAAATTCAACAATGAGTTGATGGCGTTCCCCGAGTAAACATGGTTATCGCTCAACAAGCAACTTAATAAGAGATAAAGTGCATAATTACATATTCAATACCACAATAGTTTTTAAGCTATTTGTCCCATGAGCTATATATTGCAAAGGTGAATGATGGAATTTTAAAGGTAGCACTCAAGCAATTTACTTTGGAATGGCGGGAAAATACCATGTAGTATAGGTAGGTATGGTGGACACAAATGGCATAGTGGTTGGCTCAAGTATTTTGGATGCATGAGAAGTATTCCCTCTCGATACAAGGTTTAGGCTAGCAAGGCTTATTTGAAACAAACACAAGGATGAACCGGTGCAGCAAAACTCACATAAAAGACATATTGAAAACATTATAAGACTCTACACCGTCTTCCTTGTTGTTCAAACTCAATACTAGAAATTATCTAGACCTTAGAGAAACCAAATATGCAAACCAAATTTTAGCATGCTCTATGTATTTCTTCATTAATGGGTGCAAAGCATATGATGCAAGAGCTTAAACATGAGCACAACAATTGCCAAGTATCACATTACCCAAGACATTTATAGCAATTACTACATGTATCATTTTCCAATTCCAACCATATAACAATTTAACGAAGGAGAAACTTCGCCATGAATACTATGAGTAGAAACCAAGGACATACTTGTCCATATGCTACAACGGAGCGTGTATCTCTCCCATAAAGTGAATGCTAGGATCCATTTTATTCAAACAAAACAAAAAACAAAAACAAACCGACGCTCCAAGAAAAAGCACATAAGATGTGATGGAATAAAAATATAGTTTCGGGGGAGGAACCTCGATAATGTTGTCGATGAAGAAGGGGATGCCTTGGGCATCCCCAAGCTTAGACGCTTGAGTCTTCTTGATATATGCAGGGGTGAACCACCGGGTGCA
>NC_061508.1:355542780-355562408 GCF_022539505.1 Lolium rigidum
CGAGGGTCTCGGCCGCAGCTCTAGGCTCCCCCCGGCTCTACAGTGTTGACAAGGCCGCTGCCCGCCGGTGGGTTTTGGCAGTCAACAGGGAGAGGCCCTAGGCGCTTGAACACGGACACGTTGGCTGTCTCCTTCTTCTTCTGGTTGCATTCTGGGCAATTGCCGATTGTGGGCAATCGGCTCATTCCTGAATCCCAGCGAGTACCGAAGAAGGGACAGTCCCAGTGCCTGTCCTCGTCGTCTTGCTCCCCTGACTTTTCCTTGGCACGGCGCTCGTGCTCCTCCTCATCGCGATCGTGCCGACGATGTATTCTGGCTTCTCTAGCCAGACGATCTCTTTCATCCTCATCGCTGGATCGTCGGCGTTGGTCATACTGACTCACATACTTGTTGAGGAGGTGATCGGAGAGAGGTCGCCGATATCTTATGTTCTTCACTTCTCCTCTCGTGACGTAGCGCTTGCCATCATGACGGAGCCGATCGCGTGGAGCGGCCTCCTCTCGTGTCCTTGCTACGAGAGCAGCCTGCCCTCTTCTCCATCTTTGCCAGAGTGGTGCCCAGGTCCTACCATGTTGATGCTGAACGAGGATCCTGGCTGGCAACCTTCGGGGTAAGTGCATTCCACCATGTTCACGGCGGGGAAGGGGTGCGTGTCGACTTTCATGGCGTACTGGTTGAAAATCAGCCGTCCATTTTCTATCGCCATTTGGATCTGCTGCCGCCACACCCTGCAGTCGTTGGTGGTGTGGGTGAACGTGTTATGCCACTTGCAGTATGGCTTTCCGTTCAGCTCTTGCACCGTGGGGATCTTGTGGCCTTCGGGCACCTTTATATGCTTCTCCGTGAGTAAGAGATCGAAAATCTGCTCAGTTTTGGTCACGTCGAAGTCGAACCCTCTTGGAGGGCCTTGTGGCTTCACCCATTTGCAGGACACGGGGCTCGCCGCTCGAGTCCATTCAGCCACTGCTACCTCTCGCTCTCCCGCGAGCACCTTCATCCTCGTCCGCCTCAACCGGGGTCACCGCACGCTTGAATTTGTCCCGGTAAACATCCGGGTGGCGCTCGTTCATATGCCGATCAGCTTCTGCACCATGTGCGCCAATGAAGGGTAGTCTGCTTGGGAGGCCACGTCCTTGATCGATGATGAGAGACCCACCACCGCCAACTCGACTGCTTCTTTTTCACTTACGTGAACCGAAAAGCATCGGTTCCTAATGGTCCTGAAGCGCTGGATGTACTCTGACACTGTCTCCCCGCGCTTCTGTCGTACTTGTGCTAGATCGGCAATGCCAGCCTCGGAAGCCTCTGAGTGATACTGTTCATGGAACTGCTCTTCCAACTGCTTCCAAGTCCGGATGGAGTTCGGTGGCGGCGATGTGTACCACCCGAAAGCCGATCCCGTGAGGGATCGTGCGAAGAACCTCACACGCAACTCGTCCGATGCTCGAGATCGTGCCCATCTGTGCCAAATATCGGCTCACATGTTCGATGGAGCCGGAACCATCCGATCCACTAAACTTTGTGAAGTCCGGGAGCCGATATTTGGGTGGTAGCGGGATCAATTCGTAATCGTTGGGGTACGGCTTGGTGTAGCCGAACGTCTTCCTTTTCGGCATCATGCCGAACCGATCTTTCAGAATTGTACAAATCTGATCCGCGGTGATGGCTGAAGGTGTCGAACCCTGAAGATTCGCCGGGGTGGCATACTTAACCAGCCATGCTTGTTTTTCCAGTTCTGAGCCAACTACAGGAGCTGGGCTCTGGAGTTGTCCCACCGGGCGTGCCAGAATGTGTTGCGGTCAGAAACCCACCGGCGGGCAGCGACTGGCAACACAGTAGAGCCGGGAACAACTAGGGCTGCGGCTGCCCCAGTCCCTCAGAGCGACGGCCCGCAAAGCCTCCTGGTCACACGTTCGATGCTATCGCAAGGGCGTGCCACCTGACCTATACCTGTTCAGGAAGGTGTTGGATGATGCCTTGCTTAGTTTCCTGCATGGCATACACGTAAACATTAAATACGAGCCTCGATCGGCTCTCAGGTTATCCTGTGAATCGGCTCAAAGAGCCGATCCACCCATGATTCGTACAAGGTGTCCGAATATATGGTGGTCCTGCTTGATTAAGATAAAGTTAACGCGATCTACGACGATTTAGGGTTTTCACCGCATAATCGGATCATCCTACTCACGATTGGGCCTCGCGCTCGCGTACGGTGACCGTAAGCCGATCCTAGATAGGGCCTAAAAACCAACACGAGGTTGATCCCCGGAACATCCCTGTCTAGGGCTAGCAAACTCCACCCTACACGCCGCTGGATCCTCCAACCCTTTGTAAGGCCTAACTATTGCGGATGTTAAACTAATCCTTGCGAACAAGGAGCAACCGTAACGGATCGGATCTACTAAACTATGATCAAGCGGGGTGCCGTCCCTACACCTAAGATAGGTGTAAGGGCGGCTAGATGTATAAGGGTTGCACTACGACGAGCATATGATACGAAGAACAATGCTAACCCCAACACATCTAAGATAACTACGTTGCTCGCCATCAAAAAGGCTTCAGCACGAGCAACGCATGAACAACGAGATAGGCTTGTGCTGCCTAGATCGCAAGATGCGATCTAGGCAGCATGGTGCTTACCGGAGAAACCCTCGAGACGAAGGAGTTGGCGATGCGCCGAGATTTGTTTGTGTTGAACGTTGGTTGTTGTTTATTTCATAAACCCTAGATACATATTTATAGTCCAAGGGACTTTCTAATTCGGGCGTGCACCTAACCGTGCACGGGTAAAACTCTAACTCCTAACCAATACGTAATCTAATATGTTACAGATACAAGGGCGAACTAGCCCAAACTTTGCATGTAAGGCCGATTCACGTATTTCTTCTATATATAAATCTTCAAGTCCATCTTGATCGCGGCCCACCTCTGACTCAGTCAAATTCTGGTGATAACAGAAGGATTTACTTCCTACCTCACTGCTTGATGAGGTTTCCTTCCCCTTCCTCCTGCCCTTCCGTGCCGCGGCCTTGGCCCTATCGCGGCCCGTTGGACGCTCTTCCTCCGTGTCGCCTGTCGCGTCGCTAGAGTTGTACTCACCAGAAAGTCCTAGACGGCTTCTCTTGGAAGTGGAGTCGGTTCCACTACCAGGACCATGTTGTCCTTTCCACTTCGCTTCATTTTTTACAGCATCCCACCAGTGGTGCTTTCTGAACGGGTGAGTCACTCTTTTGTCATTCGCGTACCTCTCCATTGCCGCCTTCATGACCATAACATCGTCTGCTCCACTCTGACGCATATTTGTTTCTTGGATGTAGTATGCATTGAACAGGGACACCTCCTTGTTGTAGGCGTTCCAATGATCCTTCAGCTGTTTCGAGGTCCGATGACGGGCAGGATCCAAGGTAGAGTTGAAGGTTTCAGCTATCTGACCCCAAAAACTAGTGCCGGTCTTGCAATTACCGGCAACAGAGTCCTTGGAGTTAAAAAGCCAAGCATTAACCTACCCCGAAATAGATATTGTTAGTGAAAAATCCAAGCAAGAACCAACCCCGAAATAAATATGTGATGGGTTAGTAAAGTACCGCGTTTTCCTCTTCCCGAACGAGTCCGAGTCAAGCCTCTTTGCACGCGGTGGTACGATTGTTTCCGCGGCATTGACTCGGAGCTTGGAGCGGGAGCTTCAGAAGGTGGTGGGGGGTACGGACCATATGGCGCGTATGGATACGGAGGTGGAGGGTATGAACCGTACGAAGGTGGTGGGTAAGGAGGTACAGTTCCACTACCGCTACCTGTAGGTGGAGCATTTGGAGGTGGTTGGGGGTATGGATACGGAGGCGGAGGGTATGAACCATATGGCCCCGGAGGTGGAGCGTATGGCCCATATGGCCCCGGAGGTGGAGGTGTGCCGGAGGGGTATAAAACTCGGGGATGCGGCGAAGAACCGACATTGGTGCGATGATGTGTCGGAGAGAGACCATCTAGGTCTATTGGTGACCCGTCGTGAAGCAGATCCGTGAACGTGGTCAAATCTGGTGGAGTCCAACCAGACATGGTGGAGAAGATTTGAGAGAGGGAAGGTGATGAATGGAGATGAAATGGGTGTGGAGTGAGTGAAACATATGGGGGTATTTATAGGGTTTTTGAACCGAGCAACGGCTAGCCGACGTGGACGAATCAGGTCGCGCCACGTCGGCCTAGCCGTTACACACTACCGCCCCACTCCAGCCCATCTCTCTCCCGCTAACGCCCGCATCTCGCCCCACTCCCGCCCGCCTACCGCCCGCTCTCGCCCGCCCTCTCGCCCGCCCCTCTCTCGCCCAGCCCCGCCAACGCGCCGCCCCGCCTCTCGCCCCGCTAACGCCTCACTGTCGCCACCAACGTGGGCGGTAGCCGGGCGGCAGCGGGCGGTACCGCCCGGCGCCAGCCGCAGCGCCCCGCGCTCCCGTCCCGCCTCGCTCCCGCCCCTCTCTCGCCCGGCGGCGGGCGATAGCGCCCGCGCTCACGCCCGCGCTCACGCCCGCGTTGGCACCAGCCTTAGCAGGAGGACGCGTCAATTATTTCCGTCCAGAGGTAGTACTTCTCAAAGCACCTCTGCAACAGGCCTGGAGGAACGTCCGAATCGGTAGTTTCTCCGGGACCAGGCTTGTTGCTGTGCCATTTTGCAATGGTTGCACGCGCGTGGGAGAAAGCGTGTTGTCTTGGTTCTCGCTCCTCACTTCCCCTCACCGCTTCATTCTTCTCTCTCCCCATTCACTCATGGCACAGACAACACCGCCCTGTCCCATCAACCGTCACCATCGCCTCCTCCACCTCCGCGAGTATGAGGTCGGAGGCGACGACTTGGCGGCACAGATCGATGCCGGCTGCCGGTGTTGAATCGACCATCGCCGTTCGCGAGCACGAGGCCCGCCATCGTCGCAACCTGGAGCGCCGCCGTCCTAGCTCTTCAAGCCGCCGGGATTCGACCGGTGGATCCATCGCAGACGGGGGGTTTTGCCCCGTCCCCACTAGGGTTTCCGACGGCGAGGGCGGCCGCAATGGCGGCCGGTGCACCGGGCTCCAGCAGGGAGATGGAGCCCCCGCCGGGGTTCGCATCGACCCCAATGCAGGCGGCGATGCCATGGTGCATGCCGCGTCCGCCTGCCCCCTATGGCGCGCCTCCCGTCGCGCCGCCGCCGGGGTTCAGCTGACCTCGTGCTCGGCGGCAGACGACAGCACCATCGGCGCCCAGCTTCCCTACCGCTTGTCCATGCCATTGCTTGCTTGTGCTTGTGCAAGTTCATGCTTGTGATTATTCATGCCATTGCTGATCCTCGCCATTAAGGTGCCGCTGCTCCATCGCTGCTTTTGTTTATGTCTAATCCTGTTATTTGTACTAGCCTCTAGGAGGCTGATAAACACTTCTTTTGTGCATATCTCACTGTTGTGCTGGCCTCTAGGAGGCTTTTGAACACTGCTTTTGGATCTGAGTAGTCTGCCCCCAGGTTTAGGCAAGCATCAAACCACTCTGACCCTAGATTAGGCTTTGGACTCTTTGCTTTTCTGCTCATCATCCGTTTACCGATAACTCCGTAGACTGGATGGACTAGCAGCGACCCGCTTAGCTCGGCCCACACGCTAACCCAGCTCTCGCCCAAGGCCCACCCGTTCACGCAACTCGACTCAGCCCAAGCGGTTATACAGTACTACTTTAAACTTGGCCTTTCGCTCGCGCCTTCCCGGCCCTTCTCCTGCCACTCCACCGCCCAACTTCACGCAACTCGACTCAGCCCAAGCAGCCAGCCCTTCTACGAAAATCCATGGAGACATCCTCACAAGCTCCATTAGCTATTGCCAATGGAGTGAGAAGGGCAGGATACTTACGGTGTTCATGTTTGGCCTGCTAGCTTGATTCCAGTAAAATGGAAACAATCTGTTCGGCCTGGGATAACTGGCTTGCACTCCAGAGTATCCTCCAATAAGAGATGAATGAAATTCCTCAGTAATTTTGGTCTGTAAACCAGCATTGGCCACAATCTAGATTCTTCCATTGTATTTAGTCCACTTTCCAGAGAAAATGTTGGATCATCAGCTGAATCAATAGATAATTTATGCGGTAATTCTGGTGCATATATGGGTGTCAACAACATAAGAATTGAGGACTTCTTATAGCCAGACCGTGGTGGTGTTGATATAGGTTGTAACGCAAAAGTGTGGGCCATTCGTGACAATGCATCATCTGACTTGTTGCCAATGCCTTAATTGAACTGAAACGTAAAAGGTGGCTAAGTTCATCAGTGTAAAAGGTGGCTAAGTTCATCAGTGTAAAAGGTGGCAATAGCGGTCTATAAGATGGATATAGCTTTTTTTTGCAGGCTGCCGGTAATAGCCTTAGCCTTCCATTTAAAAGCATAATTTAGATGACAAGATTTATTATGTTGTGGCACCAGTTGGAAGCTTGACTGAAAAATAATGGGGGGAGCACCTATAAAATAAACTTGGCACTACTATTGCCGCCTCCATCACAACTAAGTGATCCAGTTATAGCACTAGGAGAAAATTCTGACGACTACACTAATGATGTGGATGGAGTCGTAGGACTTAACCTGTGCGAGAAAATCCTCTCCGTCATCAAGACATTTCCGCTAATGACGATCCTAACAACCAAAAACTCTTTGTCGTCCAAACCCTAAAATTGAAAATAAAACAGTGTCTAGGAGGAAGTAGACACCATTGATATAGTAGAAGCGGAACTTGGCGTGATAATTCTAGAAATTCGTCCCTGACAGGGATCGTCCAAACCCTAAAAGTGGATGTGTGGTTCCCCCTCCAGAAAGCTCCGATTGGATGTAGGGTTCCAACTCAACCTGTCATGAACCAAAACCAGGCGATGCGTAATCGACATTCCATGTGCCAAAACAAAAACCAGGTTCTTGCACGATATGATGAACAATGTATTGATGGGCATATGTGGGGAAGATAACGAAAATGGCGAACTTTTCGGCAAAGGTGGCCTGGCCAGCTACCCTTTGGGGATAAGATCATAAGAAGAAGATATGCATACTCTCCATCTGCTATCTAAATATCTCTGCATGCACTTTCCTGATGGATGGCCTTTAGGCCTTTTTGTGTACCGTCTAGATTTACCTTTTTCCCCCAAGATTCATTATTTGGCGATTGAACGTGGATGCTTTGGGCGTCGGGACCAGCTGGGCAAGTGTGTATAGTGTGGCGCCTGACAGTTTCGGCTGAAGCAGAGTTCCAAGAGAGATAAACCGCATGCATGCATTCCCGGAGACATGTTGCACTGGTGAAAGTTGATGCATAGAAGAGATAGATAGTGTGCGTAGCCGCGCGGTCGGCCGACAGGAGCGGCACGGGATTGACTCGAATTGGTTGACAATTTAACCGAGCACTTGGGAGAGACAGCCTAACAGATAACACGGCATCATATATATATGTCCGATCAACCACACGTCCACACCTTTTCTTTTTGGAAATAGGCTGACCAGTACTAGTGTACTACTATAAGCTAGATGCATGCTGCATTAACAATTATCACCACAACCTAACTTGATCCTGCATGATGTACCAATAACCATCCATCTAGATTGGCTTAGTACAATATAGTATTTCATGTGTACATAAGATTGGGAAATTTGAGTCAAAAGGTCTTGCATGCTCCTCCATCCCACTAGCTTGCGCCGGAAATGGGGACCGGCCGGCCGGCCGGAAAAGTTTGGATCAAAAGCAGCCGATCGATCAGTTTATTAAGGTAGCTTTACCTATGCGAAATTGTCTGGCTTGAATTTTTGTATATGTAGTATACACTACCAGAAACTAGTCTTTTCCCCACGGCCATGAACCTACAGGAAATTAGCCTAAACCGTCAGGATAATTGTTCCCGTCGGCTGACCGACAGGATAATGCCGCGGGGATTATTTCGACAGGATAAACACGAGCTGTTCAAAAAGAATTAAGCGTGTTCTCATCCTGCAAGAAAGCGGCGATCATAAGACTAAAGTGTTTTTGCAAAGATACTAAGTATATATGTCTACTGGACTAAGTATGAAACAAGATGAGATGGTTGAATAATCCTTGATAGCTATTGTGAGTCGCACGAACTTCTGATTGGGTGGATCCTATGTGTACGTATATCTTAATATACGTAAATTAGATCAACACACGCATGAATGTAGTGTATCTTTGTTAGCTAGCTCCTTCGTACTTCACTGTCACTTTAGCAAAAGCTCAGACGAAAAAGAGGATTAAAAGCGTGTTCCTCGTCCTCTATACACGTATGCACTTATTTAGCTACTGGTTGTTACCACTCACTTACTCCTCGTACAGTATTGTCACTACCAAACTTTTTTTCTTCGGAGGACCAGCTAGCTAGAATCTACTACGTACCTCCATTCCAAGTTTTGTTATGATTTTAATTTAAATCTGAACTAAAAACATGACAAGAATTATGCAACGGGGGAGTACTGTGCAATTCTCCACTCCACGTGGTACATACCAAGCTAGATCGAGAAGCATACTTGTTACATGCCACACTGCGAGAGCAACATAACGTATGGTTGCACTGCTACAAGCATGTGGATCTGTTTTCGTGTGAGCCTACCCTCATAAGTTACAACCACTAGGTGTGATTCGGTGTCCTCCTCTCCCCCTCTCAACTACTAAAATTGAAGGGATAAGTCACTCCACGAAAAGGTATCGAGAGATACTAGCCGTTGCTCAACATTGCCAATATTCGGGAGAGAACACTGCCAATCTTAAGTTCCTGCTGATGTGCTTCAAAGATACGTCTGGCTTAAGATCAACTACCACAAGAGTGAAGTTATCGTGATGGGGCAATCGCTTGAAGAGCAACAGAAAGTTGCGAACAAATACAACTGTAAACGCGGATCCTTCCCGTTTATGTACCTTGGCCTACCTATATCGGATAGGAAACTCCGCCTCGAACAATGGTTGTTCTTGGTGAGAAAGCTTGCTAGAAGAATTGAACCATGGCTGAGCAAGCTCCTTACTTCAGGAGGAAGACTCATCCTATCCAATGCGTGTCTCGATAGCATCCCCATCTTTGCTATGTGCCTCTTTCTCTTGCATGACGGGATACATGCTAGATTCGACTCTCACCGAGCAAAGTTTTTTTGGGAAGGAACTGGCACTAAGCGCAAGTACCACATGGTAAATTGGCCAACGGTCTGCCGCCCAAAATCCACGGGAGGATTAGGCCTGCTTAACTCCAAAAAGATGAACATAGCCTTGCTTTCCAAGTGGGTTTGGAAACTCTACCAAGAAGACGACACCATCTGGGCCAGAATCATCAGAGCCAAATACCGGGATGCCGACAACTTGTTCGAGGGCTCCGGGGGAAAGTTTGCATAAAATAAAACAGTTCTTCAAACTTGGGGCGAAACACGTTATCAATGACGGGCGGCGAACGTGCTTCTGGACAGATTGGTGGATCCGAGATCGCCCCCTCAAAGAGATCTTCCCCAATCTCTTCAATATTTGCGAAAACCCGACTCATTCGGTAGCTACCGTCCTTGACTCAGGATGCTTGAACATTACCTTCTGTCGCTCACTCAATCCGGAGGGAAGGAGACAGTGGATCGAGCTTGGTGCGCTCACGGATTCCATTGCCCTCACAATCGGTAAAGACAAGATCATCTGGCACCTTGACCCATCGGGCAAGTTCTCGGTGCAATCGCTGTATGCCAAACTGTCGCAAGGAGCGTCAATGGCATTCCACAAGGATGTTTGGGAAGCTAAAGTGCCCCTTAAGATCAAGATTTTTGCTTGGCAGCTCATCTTATATAGACTAACGTCTAGTCAACAGATTGCGACAAGACATGGTTCAGCCACGGGAAACTGTTCGCTCTGCGGAGCTGAGGAAGATGCTGGGCACATCTTCTTTTCTTGCTCTCTGGCTAAATTCTCTTGGTGCGCCATTCGACAGATTTTAGATTGTAATTAGAGCCCAAGAAATTTTCCACAATTCCATGCCATCTTAGCTAGCCTTGCGGGAAGGGCCCATAGACTCCTGTGGTTCCTTTTTCTGGCCCAATCTTGGGCTCTTTGGAACATTCGCAATAAACTTATTATTGAGAAAAAAGTTATTAATCATCCCGCTAATGTGATTTTCAAAACTGCTATCTTCTTACGGCTCTGGACCGTCAAGGCAAAACCAAGCGACCAGGAGGGACTCCGGTGGATGGAAAACAAGCCGAGGGAGCTATACGCCGCCGTGAGACCAGGAACTACAAGCTAAAGAAGATTCAGTAGCTCTCGCTCGCTTAGATCTGTGGTGTTGTCCTGTGTTCTGTGTTGTATCCCGTTTCCCCCTTCCCCTTTTGGCTAAGCTATATGCCTGTTATCACCAGAATTTGACCGAGTCAGAGGTGGGCCGCGATTGGAGATGGGCTTGAAGAATATATATAGAAGAAATACATGAATCGGCCTTGTGTACAAAGTTTGGGCTAATTGCCCGTGTATCTGTATCATAGTAGGATACGTGTCGGTTAGGAGTTAGAGTTTTACCCGTGCACGGTTAGGTGCACGCCTGAATTAGAAAGTCCCCCGGACTATAAAGATGTATCTAGGGTTTATGAAATAAACAACAACCAACGTTCAACACAAACCAATCTCGGCGCATCGCCAACTCCTTCATCTCGAGGGTTTCTTCCGGTAAGCACCATGCTGCCTAGATCGCATCTTGCGATCATGCGATCTAGGCAGCACAAGCTTATTACGTTGTTCATGCGTTGCTCGTGCTGAAGCCTTTTTGATGGCGAGCAACGTAGTTATCTTAGATGTGTTAGGGTTAGCATTGTTCTTCGTATCATATGCTGTCGTAGTGCAACCCTTATACATCTAGCCGCCCTTACACCTATCTTAGGTGTAGGGGCGGCACCCCGCTTGATCATTGTTTAGTAGATCCGATCCGTTACGGTTGCTCCTTGATTCTTCAAAGATTAGTTTAATATCCGCAATAGTTAGGCCTTACAAAGGGTTGGAGGATCCAGCGGCGTGTAGGGTGGAGTTTGCTAGCCCTAGACAGGATGTTCCGGGGATCAACCTCGTGTTGGTTTTTAGGCCCTGTCTAGGATCGGCTTACGGTCACCGTACGCGAGCGCGAGGCCCAATCGTGAGTAGGATGATCCGATTATGCGGTGAAAACCCTAAATCGTCGTAGATCGCTTTAGCTTTATCTTGATCAAGCGGGACCACCATATATTCGTGCACCTCGTACGAATCATGGGTGGATCGGCTCTTTGAGCCGATTCACGGGACAACCCGAGAGCCGATCGAGGCTCGTATTTAACGTTTACGTGTATGCCATGCAGGAAACTAAGCGAGGCATCATCCAACACCTTCCCCGACCGGGTATAGGTCAGGGTGGCACGCCCTTGCGACAGCATCGGACGTGTGACCGGAAGGCTTTGCGGGCCGTCGCTCTGAGGGACCGGGGCCAGCCGCAGCCCTGAGTTGTTCCCGGCTCTACGGTGTTGCCAGTCGCTGCCCGCCGGTGGGTTTCTGACCGCAACACATTCTGGCACGCCCGGTGGGACCATCGTTTACATCCACCGCATCGCCATCTACATCTGAGATGGTGGAAGGCACTCCGGTCAAGTACGAGGATCCGGCCGACGAGCTCAAGAAGAAGCATGACGAGATCAAAGCGGTCCTCGAAGCCGACCTCATCGGCTCTTTCCACAGAACCCGCTCCCATGGCATCGGGTGGAAGGGGTTCTCACCCGAAGGCGCGCTCGATGGAGTGGACCTGTCCGCCCCGTCGAAGAACGCACCGGGTCGCTGCGTCGAGGAGATCAACTTCATGGTGGCTCATTCGCTGCACCGCCACTCGAGAGCCTGGTGAACACTTTGGAGCGTGTCGCTCCGCGCGTGATCCAGGAAATCATGAGCCATCGGTATTCTCCGTCGGGACCAGCTCGGGGACTTACAAAGGAGAGATGCCACTCCAGATCCCGTCCATCGCTGCCGTTCGCGTTGGCAGCACCGAAGTGCCGAACTCATCGGCATACGTCGTCTACAAGATTGGTGGTGACCCTAGTGACTACCAATTCCTACATGAGGCGCCCAAGGAGATCCCGCACGGATACACGTGCGCATACGTGCCAGACTGCAGTAACTGGGTGATACGTCTCCGACGTATCGATAATTTCTTATGTTCTATGCCATATTATTGATGATACCTACATGTTTTATGCACACTTTATGTCATATTCGTGCATTTTATGGAACTAACCTATTAACAAGATGCCGAAGTGCCGGTTCTCGTTTTCTGCTGTTTTTGGTTTCGAAATCCTAGTAACGAAATATTCTCGGAATTGGACGAAACGAAGACCCGGGGTCCTATTTTTCCACGGAGCTTCCGGAAGACCGGAGAACATTCGAAGTGGGGCCACGAGGTGGCGACACCACGTGGCGGTGCGGCCCGGGGGGCCCGCGCCGCCTATGGTGTGGCCACCTCGTCCGGCCCCCGACGCTGCCCTTCCGCCTATTTAAAGCCTCCGTTGAGAAAACCCTGATGCGAAAAACCACGATACGGATAACCTTACTGAGACGCCGCTGCCGCCGATCCCATCTCGGGGATCCTGGAGATCTCCTCCGGCACCCTGCCGGAGAGGGGATTCATCTCCCGGAGGACTCTACACCGCCATGGTCGCCTCCGGAGTGATGAGTGAGTAGTTCACCCCTGGACTATGGGTCCATAGCGAGTAGCTAGATGGTTGTCTTCTCCTCATTGTGCTTCATTGTTGGATCTTGTGAGCTGCCTAACATGATCAAGATCATCTATCCGTAATACTCTATGTTGTGTTTGTCGGGATCCGATGGATAGAGAATACCATGTCATGTTAATTATCAAGTTATTACATATGTGTTGTTTATGATCTTGCATGCTCTCCGTTACTAGTAGAGGCTCGGCCAAGTTTTTACTTTTAACTCCAAGAGGGAGTATTTATGCTCGATAGTGGGTTCATGCCTCGCATTGACACCGGGACGAGTGACGAAAGTTCTAAGGTTGTGTTGTGCTGTTGCCACTAGGGATAAAATATTGGCGCTATGTCCGAGGATGTAGTTGTTGATTACATTACGCACCATACTTAATGCAATTGTCATGTTGTTAGCAACTTAATACTGGAGGGGTTCGGATGATAACCTCGAAGGTGGACTTTTTAGGCATAGATGCAGTTGGATGGCGGTCTATGTACTTTGTCGTAATGCCCAATTAAATCTCACTATACTTATCATGTCATGTATGTGCATTGTTATGCCCTCTCTATTTGTCAATTGCCCGACTGTAATTTGTTCACCCAACATGCTTTTATCTTATGGGAGAGACACCTCTAGTGAACTGTGGACCCCGGTCCATTCTTTAATACTTGAAATACAAATCTGCTGCAATACTTGTTTTTACTATTTTCTCTCGCAAACAATCATCTTCCACACAATACGGTTAATCCTTTGTTACAGACAAGCCGGTGAGATTGACAACCTCACTGTTTCGTTGGGGCAAAGTACTTTGGTTGTGTTGTGCAGGTTCCACGTTGGCGCCGGAATCTCCGGTGTTGCGCCGCACTACATCCCGCCGCCATCAACCTTCAACGTGCTTCTTGGCTCCTCCCTGGTTCGATAAACCTTGGTTTCTTTCCGAGGGAAAACTTGCTCGCTGTGCGCATCATACCTTCCTCTTGGGGTTGCCCAACGAACGTGTGAAATACACGCCATCAAGATCTTTTCCGGCGCCGTTGTCGGGGAGATCAAGACACGCTGCAAGGGGAGTCTCCACTTCTCAATCTCTTTACTTTGTTTTTGTCTTGCTTTATTTTATTTACTACTTTGTTTGCTGCATTATATCAAAACACAAAAAAATTATTTGCTAGCTTTACTTTATTTGCTGTCTTGTTTGCTATATCAAAAACACACAAAAAAATTAGTTACTTGCATTTACTTTACTTATTTCATCATGTTTCCTTTTAATTTTACCACAAAGAACATACCGGTAGGACAAGGGTCTATAATTGGGAGGAACAATATAGAAGAATTTTTCACCCATGTTAGTACCATTGAAGATAGACACTTGGTAGACCTTGCTCCCACTTATGAAATTGCTGCTGCTGCTGCTTTAGTTCGCTCGTTGGAAACTAAATTTGTTAATCTAAATCCTATAATCCAACACATGTTTCTTACACTTGGTGATATGGAAGAAGGGGAAAAGAAAGATTTTGTTTTAGAAACCCTTCTTAGAGAATTTGGTGGTCTAGCAAGAGAAGCTAGAAAGGTCTTTGCTAAATTTAATATGCTTGGTTCTCATACTAATTTTGTTGGTCTCCTTGAAAAGATGGACATGGATAGAATAAGATACACTAATAATATTAATGATGGTGGGGAGATCAAAGCACCCATACCATGTAAACTCCTAGTTATGAATGATGCACTAGAACATAACTATGCTTGGCTTGTTCCTGAAAATTTGTTCGATGAAAGTAGCAAGCCCAAGACTAATGAGAAGGGAGACGCTGAAACTTATGTATCCAATATACTATGCATGGTTGAGAAAACTCCAAACCCCGCTGTAGGTGCACCACCCTTTGATAATACTTGAGATACACTTTCGCGCCTAGCCGAAAGGCGTTAAAGAAAAGCGCTTATGGGAGACAACCCATGTTTTTACTCCAGTATTTTTGTTTTATATTTGTGTCTTGGAAGTTGTTTACTACTGTAGCAACCTCTCCTTATCTTAGTTTTATGTTTTGTTGTGCCAAGTAAAGTCTTTGATAGAAAAGTAAGTACTAGATTTGGATTATCGCGCAGTTCCAGATTTCTTTGCTCGTCACGAATCTGGGTCTATCTCCCTGTAGGTAGCTCGGAAAATTACGCCAATTTACGAGCATGATCCTCGGATATGTACGCAACTTTCATTCAATTTGAGAATTTTCGTTTGAGCAAGTCTGGTGGCCTAATAAAATCCATCTTTACGGACTGTTCTGTTTTGACAGATTCTGTCTTTTATTTCGCATTGCCTCTTTTGCTATGTTGGATGAATTTCTTTGATCCATTAATGTCCAAGTAGCTTTATGCAATGTTCGAAGTGTTAAGAATGATTGTGTCACCTTCTGAACATGTGAATTTTTATTATGCACTAACCCTCTAATGAGTTGTTTCGAGTTTGGTGTGGAGGAAGTTTTCAAGGATCAAGAGAGGAGTATGATGCAATATGATCAAGGAGAGTGAAAGCTCTAAGCTTGGGGATGCCCCGGTGGTTCACCCCTGCATATTTCAAGAAGACTCAAGCGTCTAAGCTTGGGGATGCCCAAGGCATCCCCTTCTTCATCGACAACATTATCAGGTTCCTCCCCTGAAACTATATTTTTATTCCGTCACATCTTATGTACTTTGCTTGGAGCGTCGGTTTGTTTTTTGTTTTGTTTGAATAAAATGGATCCTAGCATTCACTTTATGGGAGAGAGACACGCTCCGCTGTAGCATATGGACAAATATGTCCTTAGGCTCTACTCATAGTATTCATGGCGAAGTTCTTCTTCGTTAAATTGTTATATGGTTGGAATTGGAAAATAATACATGTAGTAAATTGCTATAATGTTTTGGATAATTTGATACTTGGCAATTGTTGTGCTCATGTTTAAGCTCTTGCATCATATACTTTGCACCCATTAATGAAGAAATACTTAGAGCTTGCTAATTTGGTTTGCATATTTGGTTTCTCTAGAGTCTAGATAACATCTAGTATTGAGTTTTGAACAACAAGGAAGACGGTATGGAGTCTTATAATGTTTACCATATGTCTTTTATGTGAGTTTTGCTGTACCGTTCATCCTTGTATTTGTTTCAAATAACCTTGCTAGGCTAAACCTTGTATCGAGAGGGAATACTTCTCATGCATCCAAAATCCTTGAGCCAACCACTATGTCATTTGTGTCCACCATACCTACCTACTACATGGTATTTATCCGCCATTCCAAAGTAAATTGCTTGAGTGCTACCTTTAAAATTCCATCATTCACCTTTGCAATATATAGCTCATGGGACAAATAGCTTAAAAACTATTGTGGTATTGAATATGTACTTATGCACTTTATCTCTTATTAAGTTGCTTGTTGAGCGATAACCATGTTTCGGGGACGCCATCAACTATTCTTTGTTGGATATCATGTGAGTTGCTATGCATGTCCGTCTTGTCCGAAGCAAGAGAGATCTACCACCTTCATGGTTGGAGCATGCATATTGTTAGAGAAGAACTTTGGGCCGCTAACTAAAGCCATGATTCATGGTGGAAGTTTCAGTTTTGGACACATATCCTCAATCTCATATGAGAATAATAATTGTTGCCACATGCTTATGCATTAAAGAGGAGTCCATTATCTCGTTGTCCATGTTGTCCCGGTATGGATGTCTAAGTTGAGAATAATCAAAAGCGAGAAATCCAAAATGCGAGCTTTCTCCTTAGACCTTTGTACAGGCGGCATGGAGGTACCCCATTGTGACACTTGGTCAAAACATGTGCATTGCAAAGATCCGGTAGTCCAAGTTAATTAGGACAAGGTGCGGGCACTATTAGTATACTATGCATGAGACTTGCAACTTGTAAGATATAATGTACATAACTCATATGATTTATTACTACCGTTGACAAAATTGTTTCATGTTTTCAAAATAAAAGCTCTAGCACAAATATAGCAATCGATGCTTTCCTCTTTGAAGGACCATTCTCTTTACTTTTATGTTGAGTCAGTTCACCTATTTCTCTCCACCTCAAGAAGCAAACACTTGTGTGAACCGTGCATTGATTCCTACATATTTGCATATTGTACTTGTTATATTACTCTATGTTGACTATTATCCATGAGATATACATGTTACAAGTTGAAAGCAACCGCTGAAACTTAATCTTCCTTTGTGTTGTTTCAATACCTTTACTTTGATTTATTGCTTTATGAGTTAACTCTTATGCAAGACTTATTAATACTTGTCTTGAAGTACTATTCATGAAAAGTCTTTGCTTTATGATTCACTTGTTTACTCATGTCATTACCATTGTTTTGATCGCTGCATCCACTACATATGTTTACAAATAGTATGATCAAGGTTATGATGGCATATCACTTCAGTAAATTATCTTTGTTATCGTTTTACTCGCTCGGACGAGCGTAACTAAGCTTGGGGATGCTTGATACGTCTCCGACGTATCGATAATTTCTTATGTTCTATGCCATATTATTGATGATACCTACATGTTTTATGCACACTTTATGTCATATTCGTGCATTTTCTCGGAACTAACCTATTAACAAGATGCCTAAGTGCCAGCTTCCTGTTTTCGCTGTTTTTGGTTTCGAAATCCTAGTAACGAAATATTCTCGGAATTGGACGAAACGAAGACCCAGTGGTCCTATTTTTCCACGGAGCTTCCGAAGACCGGAGAACATTCGAAGTGGGGCCACGAGGTGGCGACACCACGTGGCGGCGCGGCCCGGGGGGGCCCGCGCCGCCCTATGGTGTGGCCACCTCGTCCGGCCCCGACTCGCCCTTCCGCCTACTTAAAGACTCCGTCGCGAAACCCCCGATGCGAAAAACCACGATACGGAAAACCCATCGAGACGCCGCCGCCGCCGATCCCATCTCGGGGGATCCTGGAGATCTCCTCCGGCACCCTGCCGGAGAGGGGATTCATCTCCCGGAGGACTCTACACCGCCATGGTCGCCTCCGGAGTGATGAGTGAGTAGTTCACCCCCTGGACTATGGGTCCATAGCAGTAGCTAGATGGTTGTCTTCTCCTCATTGTGCTTCATTGTTGGATCTTGTGAGCTGCCTAACATGATCAAGATCATCTATCCGTAATACTCTATGTTGTGTTTGTCGGGATCCGATGGATAGAGAATACCATGTCATGTTAATTATCAAGTTATTACATATGTGTTGTTTATGATCTTGCATGCTCTCCGTTACTAGTAGAGGCTCTGGCCAAGTTTTTACTTTTAACTCCAAGAGGGAGTATTTATGCTCGATAGTGGGTTCATGCCCGCATTGACACCGGGACGATGGACGTAAAGTTCTAAGGTTGTGTTGTGCTCGTTGCCACTAGGGATAAAACATTGGCGCTATGTCCGAGGATGTAGTTGTTGATTACATTACGCACCATACTTAATGCAATTGTCTCGTTGTTAGCAACTTAATACCGGAGGGAGTTCGGATGATAACCTCGAAGGTGGACTTTTTAGGCATAGATGCAGCTTGGATGGCGGTCTATGTACTTTGTCGTAATGCCCAATTAAATCTCACTATACTTATCATGTCATGTATGTGCATTGTTATGCCCTCTCTATTTGTCAATTGCCCGACCGTAATTTGTTCACCCAACATGCTTTTATCTTATGGGAGAGACACCTCTAGTGAACTCGTGGACCCCGGTCCATTCTTTAATACTGAAATACAAATCTGCTGCAATACTTGTTTTTACTATTTTCTCTCGCAAACAATCATCTTCCACACAATACGGTTAATCCTTTGTTACAGCAGAAGCCGGTGAGATTGACAACCTCACTCGTTTCGTTGGGGCAAAGTACTTTGGTTGTGTTGTGCAGGTTCCACGTTGGCGCCGGAATCTCCGGTGTTGCGCCGCACTACATCCCGCCGCCATCAACCTTCAACGTGCTTCTTGGCTCCTCCTCGGTTCGATAAACCTTGGTTTCTTTCCGAGGGAAAACTTGCTCGCCGTGCGCATCATACCTTCCTCTTGGGGTTGCCCAACGAACGTGTGAAATACACGCCATCAAGCTCTTTTTCTCGGCGCCGTTGCCGGGGAGATCAAGACACGCTCGCAAGGGGAGTCTCCACTTCTCAATCTCTTTACTTTGTTTTTGTCTTGCTTTATTTTATTTACTACTTTGTTTGCTGCATTATATCAAAACACAAAAAAATTATTTGCTAGCTTTACTTTATTTGCTGTCTTGTTTGCTATATCAAAAACACAAAAAAATAAATTAGTTACTTGCATTTACTTTACTTATTTCATCATGTTTCCTTTTAATTTTACCACAAAGAACATACCGGTAGGACAAGGGTCTATAATTGGGAGGAACAATATAGAAGAATTTTTCACCCATGTTAGTACCATTGAAGATTTTGAAGATAGACACTTGGTAGACCTTGCTCCCACTTATGAAATTGCTGCTCGCTGCTTTAGTTCGCTCGTTGGAAACTAAATTTGTTAATCTAAATCCTATAATCCAACACATGTTTCTTACACTTGGTGATATGGAAGAAGGGGAAAAGAAAGATTTTGTTTTAGAAACCCTTCTTAGAGAATTTGGTGGTCTAGCAAGAGAAGCTAGAAAGGTCTTTGCTAAATTTAATATGCTTGGTTCTCATACTAATTTTGTTGGTCTCCTTGAAAAGATGGACATGGATAGAATAAGATACACTAATAATATTAATGATGGTGGGGAGATCAAAGCACCCATACCATGTAAACTCCTAGCTATGAATGATGCACTAGAACATAACTATGCTTGGCTTGTTCCTGAAAATTTGTTCGATGAAGTAGCAAGCCCAAGACTAATGAGAAGGGAGACGCTGAAACTTATGTGTCCAA
>NC_061508.1:355562508-355590379 GCF_022539505.1 Lolium rigidum
CTAGAGCTTTCACTCTCCTTAATCATGTTGCATCATACTCCTCTCTTGATCCTTGAAAACTTCCTCCACACCAAACTCGAAACAACTCATTAGAGGGTTAGTGCACAATATAAATTGACATATTCAGAGGTGACACAATCATTCTTAACACTTCTGGACATTGCATAATGCTACTGGACATTAGTGGATCAAAGAAATTCATCCAACATAGCGAAAGAGGCAATGCGAAATAAAAGGCAGAATCTGTCAAAACAGAACAGTTCGTATTGACGAATTTTAAAATGGCACCAGACTTGCTCAAATGAAAATGCTCGAATTGAATGAAAGTTGCGTACATATCTGAGGATCACGCACGTAAATTGGCATAATTTTCTGAGCTACCTACAGGGAGATAGACCCAGATTCGTGACAACAAAGAAATCTGGAACTGCGCAGTAATCCAAATCTAGTACTTACTTTTCTATCAACGGCTTAACTTGGCACAACAAAACACAAAACTAAGATAAGGAGAGGTTGCTACAGTAGTAAACAACTTCCAAGACACAAAATAAAAACAAAGTACTGTAGGTAAAAACATGGGTTGTCTCCCATAAGCGCTTTTCTTTAACGCCTTTCAGCTAGGCGCAGAAAGTGTGTATCAAGTAACATCGAGAGATGAAGCATCAACATCATAATTTGTTCTAATAATAGAATCATAAGGTACCTTTATTCTCTTTCTAGGGAAGTGTTCCATACCTTTCTTGAGAGGAAATTGATATTTTATATTACCTTCCCTCATATCAATAATAGCACCAACAGTTCGAAGAAAAGGTCTTCCCAATATAATGGGACAAGATGCATTGCATTCAATATCCAAGACAACAAAATCAACGGGAACAAGATTATTGTTAACGGTAATGCGAACATTATCAACTTTACCCAAAGGTTTCTTTGTAGAATGATCAGCAAGATTAACATCCAAATAACAATTTTTCAGCGGTGGCAAGTCAAGCATATTATAAATTTTCTTAGGCATAACGAAATACTTGCACCAAGATCACATAAAGCATTATAATCAAAATCTTTAACCTTCATCTTAATGATGGGCTCCCAACCATCCTCTAGCTTTTTAGGAATAGAGGCTTCGCGCTCTAGTTTCTCTTCTCTAGCTTTTATGAGAGCATTTGTAATATGATGCGTGAAAGCCAAATTTATAGCACTAGCATTAGGACTTTTAGCAAGTTTTTGCAAGAAATTTATAACTTCAGAGATGTGGCAATCATCAAAATTCAAACCATTATAATCTAAAGCAATGGGATCATCATCCCCAATGTTGAAAAAATTTCAGCAGCTTTATCACAGGCAGTTTCAGCAGTTTTAGCAGTTTCAGGCAGTTTTTCGCGCTTTGCATTAGAAGTGGAGACATTGCTAACACCAATTCTTTTATTAGTATGAGTAGGAGGTGCAGCAACATGTGTAGCATTAGCATTACTAGTGGTGGTAATAGTCCAAACTTTAGCTATATTCTTCTCTTTAGCTAGTTTTTCATTTTCTTCTCTATCCCACCTAGCACGCAGTTCAGCCATTAATCTTATATTCTCATTAATTCTAACTTGAATGGCATTTGCTGTAGTAACAATTTTATTATGATAATTCTCATTAGGCAAAACTTTTGATTTCAAAAGATCAACATCAGCAGACAAGACTATCGACTTTAGAAGCAAGTATATCAATTTTACCAAGCTTTTCTTCAACAGATTTGTTAAAAGCAGTTTGTGTACTAATAAATTATTTAAGCATGGCTTCAAGTCCAGGGGTGAATTCCTATTATTGTTGTAAGAATTTCCATAAGAATTACCATAGCCGTTGCCATTATTATAAGGATATGGCCTATAGTTGTTACTAGAATTGTTCCGGTAAGCATTGTTGTTGAAATTATTATTTTTAATGAAGTTTACATCAACATGTTCTTCTTGTGCAACCAATGAAGCTAACGGAACATTATTAGGATCAATATTAGTCCTATCATTCACAAGCATAGACATAATAGCATCAACCTTATCATTCAAGGAAGAGGATTCTTCAACAGAATTTACCTTCTTACCTTGTGGAGCTCTTTCCGTGTGCCATTCAGAGTAGTTGATCATCATATTATCAAGAAGCTTTTTGCTTCACCAAGAGTGATGGACATAAAGGTACCTCCAGCAGCTGAATCCAATAAATTCCGTGAAGAAAAATTTAGTCCTGCATAGAAGGTTTGGATGATCATCCAAGTAGTCAGTCCATGGGTTGGGCAATTTTTAACCAGAGATTTCATTCTTTCCCAAGCTTGAGCAACATGTTCAGTATCTAATTGTTTGAAATTCATTATGCTACTCCTCAAAGATATAATTTTAGCAGGGGGATAATATCTACCAATAAAAGCATCCTTGCATTTAGTCCATGAATCAATACTATTCTTAGGCAGAGATAGCAACCAATCTTTAGCTCTTCCTCTTAATGAGAAAGGGAACAATTTTAGTTTAATAATATCACCATCTACATCTTTATATTTTTGCATTTCACATAGTTCAACAAAATTATTAAGATGGGCAGCAAGCATCATCAGAACTAATTCCAGAAAATTGATCTTTCATGACAAGATTCAGTAAAGCAGGTTTAATTTCAAAGAATTCTGCTGTAGTAGCAGGTGGAGCAATAGGTGTGCATAAGAAATTATTATTATTTGTGGTTGTGAAGTCACACAACTTAGTATTTTCAGCGTTGGCCATTTTAGCAACAGTAAATAAAGCAAACTAGATAAAGTAAATGCAAGTAAACTAATTTTTTTGTGTTTTCGATATAGCAAACAAGATAGCAAATAAAGTAAAACTAGCAACTAATTTTTTTGTATTTTGATTTAGTGCAGCAAATAAAGTAGTAAATAAAACTAAGCAAGACAAAAACAAAGTAAAGAGATTGAGAAGTGGAGACTCCCTTGCGAGCGTGTCTTGATCTCCCCGGCAACGGCGCCGAAATTTGCTTGATGCGCGTGGTTGACGTATTGTCTTTTCGTTCGACACGCGTCCGTTGGGAACCCCAAGAGGAAGGTGTGATGCGCACAGCGGCAAGTTTCCCTCAGTAAGAAACCAAGGTTTAATCGGACCGAGTAGGAGTCAAGAAGCACGTTGAAGGTTGATGGCGGCGAGATGTAGTGCGGCGCAACACCGGGGATTCCGGCGCCAACGTGGAACCTGCACAACACAACCAAAGTACTTTGCCCCAACGAAACGAGTGAGGTTGTCAATCTCACCGGCTTGCTGTAACAAAGGATTAACCGTATTGTGTGGAAGATGATTGTTTGGAGAGAAAACAGTAAAACAAGTATTGCAGTAGATTGTATTTCAGTAAAGAGAATTGGACCGGGGTCCACAGTTCACTAGAGGTGTCTCTCCCATAAGACGAACAGCATGTTGGGTGAACAAATTACAGTTGGGCAATTGACAAATAAAGAGAGCATGACAATGCACATACATATCATGATGAGTATAGTGAGATTTAATTGGGCATTACGACAAAGTACATAGACCGCCATCCAACCGCATCTATGCCTAAAAAGTCCACCTTCAGGTTATCATCCGAACCCCTCCAGTATTAAGTTGCAAGCAACGGACAATTGCATTAAGTATGGTGCGTAATGTAATCAACAACTACATCCTTAGACATAGCATCAATGTTTTATCCCTAGTGGCAACAAGCACAACACAACCTTAGAACTTTCGTCACTCGTCCAGGTGTCAATGCAGGTATGAACCCACTATCGAGCATAAGTACTCCCTCTTGGAGTTACAAGCATCTACTTGGCCGGAGCATCTACTAGTAACGGAGAGCATGCAAGATCATAAACAACACATAAGCATAACTTTGATAATCAACATAACAAGTATTCTCTATTCATCGGATCCCAACAAACGCAACATATAGAATTACAGATAGATGATCTTGATCATGATAGGAAGCTCACAAGATCCGACAATGATAGCACAATGGGGAGAAGACAACCATCTAGCTACTGCTATGGACCCATAGTCCAGGGGTAGACTACTCACACATCACACCGGAGGCGACCATGGCGGCGTAGAGTCCTCCGGGGGTGATTCCCCTCTTCGGCGGGGTGCCGGAGGCGATCTCCTGGATCCCCAGAGATGGGATCGGCGGCGACGGCGTCTCTGGAAGGTTTTCCGTATCGTGGCTCTCGGTACTGGGGGTTTCGTCACGGAGGCTTTAAGTAGGCGGAAGGGCAAGTCAAGAGGCGGCACGGGGGCCCACACCATAGGCCGGCGCGGCCAGGGGTGGGGCCGCGCCGCCCTAGGGTTTGGCCACCCCGTGGCCCCTCTTCGTCTCGTCTTCGGACTTACGGAAGCTTCGTGGAAAAATAGGCCCTCGGGCTTTGATTTCGTCCAATTCCGAGAATATTTCCTTACTAGGATTTCCGAAACCAAAAACAGCGAGAAAACAGCAAGCGGCACTTCGGCATCTTGTTAATAGGTTAGTTCCAGAAAATGCACGAATATGACATAAAGTGTGCATAAAACATGTAGATAACATCAATAATGTGGCATGGAACATAAGAAATTATCGATACGTCGGAGACGTATCAGGTACCGGTTGGTACTACCGGTTGGTGATACCAACCGGTACGAAAGGGTGTTCCCCTCTATTTCACTTAGCCGCGCGGGCAACTTCCCCCAAATCCCCAAATTTCTCACACCCGCAGACCACGCCGTCGCCGTCACCGAGTTCCGCGCGCTCGCCGTCACCGTCGTCCACGCCGTCGCCGCCGTCCCTCGTCAGCGCCACGCCGCACCACGCCGTCGCCGTCGTCCGCACGCAGCACCAGGCTGACATCTCCTCTCTCCGCGCGCCGCCGCAGGTACGTCCTCCACCACGGCACCGCGTCGTCGGCGTCCTCTCCCTTGTCGTTCCCCTCGCCTGTGCACTCCCTCCGTCGCCGAGAAGGTCGCCGTCGCCTGCGCACTCCCTCCGTCGCCGAGAAGCTGCTGCGCTCCCTCCGCCTCGGCGCCGGCCATCGAACACCCGGAAGGTGTTCGACGTTATGCCGAGGCGCGCGTGCACGGCCGGGACGCGGCGGAGGACGGCAGGCGCGGGAGGCGCGCGGCCGGGTCGAGCGCGCGCGCCGCCTTGTAGGACTTGGAGGCGGCCTTGGAGGCGGCGAGGAGGGCCGCGAGCGGGGAGGAGGCGGCCGCGAGGAGGCGCGGGGTTCTGAGCGCGGCGGCGGCGGCGGAGGTGGTGGCGGCGAGCGGCTTGAGCGCGCGTGAGCGGGAGAGGAGGAGCAGCAGGCGGATGCTGAGCGCTACGCCGACGGCCGCCGATGCGGCTGCGGCGGCCGCGAGGGGCAGGTGCGGGGGAGACATGGGGCCGGGGCGTTGCGGAGGAGGGCGGCACAGGCCATAGGAGAGCGGTGGGTGGGCGTGGAAGACGACGGAAGCCGGCCACCCGAGAGGGATTGGGGAAAAAGGCGGATGCTGGGCGGTGTGCGGCGCGCGTTGAAGGAGCGGAGATGCAGCGGTGGTGGCCTGTCGGAGTGGATGAACTGGTGCTCCTCCTCGGAGAAGGAGAAGTAGGAGGCCTCGCCGAGCGCCCCAGGCCCGTCCTCGTCGATACGATCCGTGAGCAAGTGGTGGCCGATTATAGTACATGCTGAGTAGCTACTAGGACGATGACGAGGAGATTGATCATGGGATTGGGACGTGTATATATATTGCTGGATTAGTACGTTGTAATCGGGTTCTTGGCATTCCAATTTTGATTAAGTTCAAATTTCAAATGGGGATTTTGATTATTAATCATATTTTAAAATTTTAGGCGGAAAAAGAGAGAAGAGCGAGAGGAAGAGCGCCGAGTGTTAGGGTTAGGGTCGAGAAAAAGAGAGAAGAGCGAGAGGAGGAGTCTGTGGTGGTGCCGCAGCGACATAGAGAGAAGAGCGAGAGGAGGAGCGCCGAGTGTTAGGGTTAGGGTTTTTTGCTTTCTTCATTTCAATTTGTTATTCATCTAGAAATCTGTTATATGATCATTACATGAGGAATGAAATATAATTGCTTTCTTAATTCTGCAGTGACATTGAGGTATGGAGGACGGCACCTTCGTCCGAGATGAGGATGGGGAAGAAGCGGTGCAGAAATTGATCTATGAGAGTGCCCGTGGTCCGGAACCCGACGATGGAGATGACAACGAGTTCCAAGACTTTCTGAATGATTTCGGCGATGGACTTGAGTCTGAACAAATTAGAAGAGACAACGAAGTGTCCATCACAAACTCCGGCGAGGTGTATATCTATGTATCAATTAGTCTATATGTTCATCCCTAGATGCATTCATTTATTTGTATTGCACTTATTAACGAATAATTTTTTCTTTTAGCCTTCGGATCATCGAGCAAGTCTGTTAGATCAAAACGAGGCCCGACGCGGGTGCTAAAGAGCGAGGGCAGGTTAGCCCTCACGGCATTCAAGGCTAATGGTGAACCAGAGCATCCCAAAGAGTTTTGCCGCAAATTTACAAGTCAAGCCGGAGTTCTTGTTAGGGATCATGTACCGATCAGCATTCAAGAGTGGCATAAGCCGAAGAACGCGGAGAGTGGTGCTAGTTATGTCAACGAGACGATGAAAACATTTCTTTGGGACACGCTATCGACAAAGTTCAGCCTACCGGAAGACATGACGGAAGGCCGGAAGAAAAAGTCAAGGAATGGACATTGAAGAAGATGGCCATACAATTCCGGACACCGGAAGAAAAATCTATGGGACAAATATAAGAATGAAGATCCAGTATTCGATGATAATCTAGTGAAGATAAAAGCTCACTGGCCCGCATTTAAGGAGTATAAGCAATTGTCTACTTTTCTGTCCCGATCGAAGAAAAATACCGAAAATGCTTCAAAGAAGAAACTTCCGCATCATTTGGGGTCAGGTGGCTACAAGAGTGTCATTCCGAAGTGGACAGCGTTTGAGAATAAACTGATGAATGATGGAATCACTCCACAGACATGGGACTGGCCCGAACGGTCCAAGTTCTGGTTGTTCGCTCATGGGGCAGGGTTGGACCCAAAGACAGGGCTGATCGTTGCGGAGGGAAAATGGAAGGAAAAAATTGAGTCAATTGTACCGAAGCTTGTAGATGCAATTAATAAGGTCAGAAAGGGAGAGTACATTCCCGATCGAGAGAATGACGAGCTGACACTCGCTCTGGGGAACCCTGAACACGTTGGACGGGTATGAGCTCGCCCAGGTCTCACCATGAAGGAAGCGTGGCCGGACAGCGCTGGCACTTATAGAAGCCGTTCGCGAAAGAAGAAGAAGGACGCCGACATTGTAACGGAATTGTTAACTAGGGTGGAGGCTCTTGAGAGAAATCAGAGGGCACCTGATCAGCCGCTGTTTCTACAGGATCCACATGGCGATGCTACCCCATCTCAGCGAAGAAGCAGTGTCGGTTCCTCGCATCTTGACAGGTGTGGAGGAAGCTACCCCGTGGATTATGTCACGGAGAAGACAGATTGCGAGCTACATATGTTATTCAGGACTGCGTCCGTTAAGGTGGCGGTCGGCTATGTGTACCCAAGTGAAGATGGAACAATGCACCATCATATGCCCATTCCACCTGGCTGTGTTCGTGTCGGGGTGGATGAAGTTGTTCCGGGTTTTGAAACAAGTGGAGCTTGATATTCCTAGAGGTGAAGATGAGAGGACACTGGCCGATGTCAAGCACGGTTTCGCCCTATGGCCGAAGAAGTACGTCGTCCTTTTGCAAAGGCCACCGACTCCTACACATGAGCAGCAAATGCCATCGACTCCTCCTGGTGGCAGTCCTGGTGAGCAGCCAAGTCCACACCTACCTGAGAGGGACCCCAGCGTGAGTCCACCATCTCGAGATCCTCCGCGTAAAACAGCATCCGTTAAGCGGAATGGTACGCCGCCTAGGAAGAAAGCTAGAAAGGAGAAACAACTGCCGCCTACTGAGAAGTTACCTTGGGAAAAAACTCCAGAGGAAAACGCGGAGGCCGTTCAGGCCGAGGTGAAGAAATTTTTTGCACCGAAATTGCCAGAGATACCTTTCGAGAAGACACTAGATCCGGTGAAAGTTGTGCGTACCGTTGACAATCTAGATGACCCTGTACCATCGCCGCCATCTGACTATGCGCGTTCTATTGAAAGGTCGTATGACAAGATGATCGAGGCGACAAAACCCGTTAAATCGGGTATCAGGGAGATAAAAGGGATACACCAAGTCTACCAGCTCGGACAACAACCCGTTCAATCGGTCGCCCCTCTCAAGGTGTTTGACGGGAAGACCGTTCAAAGTTCTCGACAAGACGCAACTGATTACGCCTTCGCTGAACGAGCATATCAATTTGTTCAAGGGAAAGATTTGGTCGAGAATCTCAGGAAGGTACCAACATGTATGCGTAACTTGCATTCGTGGTACCTTAATGCCTCAAAGGAAGGGATCGAGACTATCATGGTGCGAGTTAGGGAAGAGCACTACTTCCAGGAGTACTGTGTGAACGTTGACTTCGCCGAACTCTTTCAGTTATACAATCTCCGGGCCCTCGACAAATCAATCATCAGTTGCTATTGTTTGTAAGTGATTTATTTATTTAATTTGAGAATTCTTTAGCTCAGCTCGTTCATTGTCTGCAGATTATAATCTTTTGTGCGCTATATTATGCAGATCGAAGATGCTCGAATGCAAAAGGGACGAAATCACAGACATTGGGTTCATTGACCCGCACACAATGCATGTTAAAACCATAGAGAATCCCCTCTATAACAAGGATACACCGCAGACTTTGCTAAGGTTTTTGAAGCGACAACGTGACAAAAAGCTAATAATTTGGCCTTACAACTTCGAGTGAGTCTTACTTGTCTTATAACACATTATATTTTGCTCACCGTATGTCAAAATTTTAACTAATGACTTATATATATGACACTACATATTGAAACGTGCGTAGGTTTCACTGTATTCTTCTCGTCATTAATATGGAAATTGGAGAAGTTGAAGTCTTTGACTCACTAAGCAAAAAATCGGAACTATACGTGTCTTGTTTTTTAATGCTCAGAAGGTAATTTTAATTCTTATCGGTTTGTTTCGTTAATTTCCTGCTTTAAACTAATTGATGACTCTTTTATGCATTTTCTTTTGTCGAGCAGCGTATGGCAAACTTTCATCAAGGAAGATACGTTCCGTGAATGGACACCGAAGCTGCGATGGCGTGCGAAAGTAAGTAGTACTACCTAGGTCCACACACCTTTTAATTATCATACTTGACTATTGTTCGATTGAATTATATTCTTGTAAAGAAATGCCCGCAACAACCACAAGGGACCGATCTCTGTGGATTCTTCGTTTGCGAGTACATCCGCAGAATTGTCAGCGAGAGAACGAATAATGAAAGAAATAAAGAGGTACAAAAACAATCTTCACAAATTTGTTTTCTTATCATAAGTTGTGCTGAGTTTCAGTAATAGTTGATTCATGTATTCATTTGTATCTTATTCTTTTATAGTTGGTAAGAAAGCGGAACAAGCTCTCAATCGATGACCGCTTCATAGCAATAGGCGAGGAATTGGCGGGATTTTTCCTTTGGGACGTCATACCACCATTCGCAGAGTACCACTATGAATGAAGATGTACATGTTACATATATAGTTGACTCGAAGAGTACCACTATGCTACATGTAATAGACATATATAGAGTACGCCTGGAGAGTACCAATATGCATGAAGATCGATCTTCATGCATAGTGCTACTTAATTTGCGATCTTATGCAATTACATGTGTGTTATATTATATGCACCAACTTGCTATGCATCATCTTGATCTTCATGTACTACCTAAACCCAAACGCGTTTATGGTGCATCGACGCGATATGGAACAAACCGATATCCCTAAACCCCTCCAAAAAAACCCTAAAAATCCAATTCTCTGCCGCGGCAGAGATTTGGGCAAATTCCCTGCCGCGGGTGGGAACCTTTGGTTCCGGTTCGTATTACCAACCGGTACCAAAGCTCCTTGGCCCTGAGCTCTCTTGGTGGCCCACGTGGAGGCCCCTTTTATACCGGTTCGTAAGCAACCTGTACGAAAGGGAGGGGCCTTTAGTGCCGGATAATTAATACCGGTTGCTCAACCGGTACTAATGCCCCTCTGGAACCGGTATAGATGAGCGTTTTTCTACCGGTGTGCATGCTCCCCAAAGATCGACCGAGTAGCCAACGATCGAACTTCTTCGGCCGGTCGCCATTTCCGGCGCATGCCGATAAGGGAGGTAGTAAACATACTAACTTGTACAGGTGAGAACTATGCAAAACCTTTTGACTCAATTGGTCCCCCCCCCATCTTTTTGTACATAGTACGAAAATACTACCGAGACATAGTGCGTTGGTCAATTAAGTTCATGGACGAACGCGTTGTTGTGTTAATTAAAAGGCAGCAGCTAGCTCTTCCTCTACTGGTGGTGCAGTGTTATCGGTTAGGCTGTCTCTCCAATCTCCGTATGCTTTGAGGAACTCGTCAACAAACCAAGTCAATTCCGCCGCTCAGGCGCGCTACTCCCACTATATATCTCGCGTCAACTTTCAGCTGTGCAATTGCATGTCAATCAACCATGCCACACGTGTGCCATACTAATCGGGCGACGTACGTGGAATTATTCGGTCAGCGTCAAAATCATATTGACCATTGTCTTCGATGGATCACATGCCCGGGAGCTAGCTAGCGTTGATTTGACCATACTATAGTACATATATGGACCGTATCCCAGGCGAGGCGCCCCCAACATCAATTGTAGGCATCTCAATCACCGGATTATGAATCTTGGAAAGAAAGAAAAGGGTGAAATCTCTGGGACAGGACTGTACAGGTAAAGGGGGAAAAGTGCAGTCCAGATTTCTAGATAGGAGAGATGCAGAGTATGTGTCTATCTTTATCTTCTTCTACACGATGATCTTATCCTCAGAGTTAGCTTTGCCAAAAACAGTTTTCATTTCCATGTTCTTCCCACACATATGCCCATCATTCCCGGCCCCTCTAGTATGTCGACGTATCAGTCGTGTAAACACCTGACTTTCCTGTTTTGGCGCATCAATGGCCGATCAGGCTCCGCATGGTTTCCGTTTGGTCATAATTTGCCCATACGACCTAACCCTATCGCCCCCGCGCGGCGGCGCCGCGCCACGCCAGGGCGGCCGCCGGCGCTCCTCCTCGTCTTCCCATCGGTGCCCTCCTCTCCTGCCGCCGCCGCCCGAGGCACTGCCAGGCAAAGCCTTGGTGGTGTGGCGGTGGCGGCGGACTCTCCTCGGCTGCGGACCGATGGGCACGGCGGCGGCGATCCGCCAGGCTTTCCCTGATGCAGCGCTGCGGGGAGGCGGTAGCCATGGCGCGGATTTGCAGGTGGCGACGCTGTCGGCAGGGAGGCGCTATCGGGCCTCTCTTGCATCGTGAGGAATCCTAGGGCAGCTGCTCTAGGCATGGCGGTGGTGCCCATCTTCTCCGTCGGAGGTGGTCGGCCAGATTGGGGCTGGTTGTGACGATATCATGATCTCACATCTAGTCCTAGCAACGAGTTGGGAATGCGCGGTTGCCGGTGATAATCGTGCTCCGACCCTCGTCGTGGCGGGCGATGGTGACGTCATGCGTCATTACCTTCTTGAAGGCATCGACGTCGCAGTCTGTATCTTCTCACTCGTGCTACTCGGGGAAACCTTAGATCCGGGTCTCCCAGATCAGACGATGGCGGTGCTCTATGCATCGTTCTACCTCTTGGACATCGTTTTTGGAGCAGCTGCTGGACGGTGGTGGGATGCGGTGGTGTGGTGTTCATCTACCGCGTAGGAGATGGTGAGTCTCGGTGGCGTGGCGCAGCGGAGTATCGGTGTTGGATGCGGGACGAAGAGCATGCACAGGATGGTGGTGCTGTTAGGCGTCATGGTGGCGTTGATGGCAGGTCTAGCAAGGTCAATGCGGTGATCCCTCTTGGAGATGGGTGCGAGGAAGACAGAGGTAGAAACTTCTGTGACGTGTGCAATGGTGTGCGCTCAGAGTCTGCTTAACCGGTTGTGCTTCTCACCTGCCAATGGGTGGCTTGGGGAGGCATTCAGTTTTAGATGATGTGTGTTGGTGTATGGTCGGGGTAATGGCCTGTTCATGGTCACCACCTTCATCGCTCTTGTAGGTATAGCGAGTTGTCGCTGGAAAGGTGGCTTCGAGTTGATCTTTGTATCTCCCTTGTAAGGCTTTGCGAATAATTTAATAAAAAAATGCTGTGTGAATGCAGAGGCTGGGGCTATGCTTCCATTTCGAAAAAAAATAAGTTGCCCATACACATGTCTCCACTATGTACAGTTGATGCACTAGCTAGGTTTTCTAACGGTTCGAATTGATGGAAAGGGTTAGTTAAAAAATTTAACATCATCAACAAAAGCAAATAATATAATTAAGCACAAGAAAACTATAGATTCTGTTCGTTCCAAAAGCAGTTTAACTACACATACACTTTAATAATTAATTACATATTGCGTTGCAGAAGTTGTTGACCAAACAAATGTTTATAACCCAACAGCTCGCATGACACACCCATGATGAGAGCTATCGTTCCACTCTGGTCGTCCTTGGATCGATCTCCATCAGTCGAGCAGCTATCATGTTGAACAGCGAATCGATTCTGATGGAGACTAAAGAGCCTTAGTATACGCTGCAAGCGGTCAGAGTTCAGTTCAGATCAAAGCACACAATACAAATTGAATACGACAGTATGCAGATTCCACCGTACCCCTTTGGTGTTCACAAGACCAAACTTAAGCTATTATTCCCGCTCGAAACGCTGAACGATTTGATCAAGGATGTTGATGAAGAGGAGCGACGAATGTCACTAACAGAGATCAAAGGAATAGAAATATATTCAGGGTTGCTTGCACTGGTGCTCCTTTGAACGTCTCATCAGACAGGTGTAGTAGGAGAAGCATATAGCATAGCCAAATTAAATTGTGACAATTTTTTGTACTTCACGTCCGAGCTACAAAACTGCTTGTCGTCCCAGTACGATCTACAGCGACCTAAGAACGAAAAGCAGGAATGGAATAAAGCGACGAACAAAAATTGTAACTATACAAACCTGATGAACTAAGTATCATGGAATGCATGACTGCTACAAACCTGAGTTGATCAAGAGTAGTGCAGTACTAATATACAGTGCTAATTAAGACAAGACAACCTAAGTAGGCAGCCTAGCAGAAACTAAAACAAAGAAAACATTGGAAGACGAAGAGAAGATAAGCTAAGGCAAGAAGGTGCAGTCCCCAGCACCGCTCCCAGCCGGCGCCGCCAGCTCGCCGCACCTCCCGCACCTGCTGCCCCCGCTGGCCACCACGACGACCACCGTCGGCTCCACAGGCGCCGTCCTCCTGGCCGGCTCGGCGCCGGAGATGGCGGCGCGGCAGGAGGGGCAGCTGGCGCTTGTCCGGAGCCAGGCGTCGACGCACGCGCCGTGGAACCCGTGGCCGCATCCCGGGAGCACGCGCACGCTCTCCCCATCCGCGAACTCCGTGAGGCATATCGCGCACTCGGATGCCAAACACCATGCCGTCGTCGACGGTGCTGACGTTGATGACGAGTCCGGTGAGATAGCGAACAAGACGGTGGGGAGGGCGTCGATGGCCTTCTTCCTGAGCCCCTTGGGTGGAGGAGGCGAGTGGTCGGAGCTTGAGGTGCGACGTCGTCGGCACGCGCAGCGGGAAACGAGAGCGAGGCCGAGGACGCAGACGAGCGCACAGAGAAGTGACGCCAGGATCACCACCATGTTTGAGTCCACCGCCATCCCCGCCGGCGCCGTCTGCTGCTGATGCTGCTCCGGAGTAGAACGCGGTGCCATCGAGGAGGACGTCTCGCCGGCGGCCGTGCGGTGCAGGAGGAGGCTCGCTGGGGCGCGCATGGTGTTGGTGTGTTTGTATGTGTTTTTGGACTGCGATCTGTGTGTCTACCTGGGCTTTCACTCTGACCAAGTGTGAGGGTGTGTGTGCCCGCTGGGACGGAGCTGGTGGGTCTTTATAGCAGCCATGGCCGGCCGGAGCGGAGGTCATGGTGGTGGAAGGAGCAGTGGGCCAACGTACGTGGTAGTGGTAGTGGTAGGCTCGTGCCACTTTAGGATGTTTCTTCTTGCACGCGCGGGTGGCAAGTCTGGCTCATTTTGGTTTGACACTGGTTACGTGGAAAGCAAGCGGTAGAAAGAAACTGGCGAGTGAGGGATAGAACTAGTGACTAGTGAGTGAGTGGTTGAACTATGAGTGACTAAACGTCTACTAATTAGGGGCCAACCAAAGTGCTTGTGTGAAAAGATGAGACAAGGGCGCTTTAATTATTCTTTTAAACATTTTTTTTTTGCTTTACTTCACTTTACTTATTACAAAGAAGAAGAAAATGCGTGTGGTGCCAGTTCTTTTGGTTACTGTAAAGTGAACTCTTGTGAAAGAGCCTGACAGCTAGCAGTGGCAACCTTCGCAGTTTCACTCAAATCGGTTGATCCCACGAGGAAAACGTTATGATTAATTGCGGAGGCATGTCGATTACATATATATGCGTGTTTATTATCTAATGTGAGATTGGTTGATTGATGTGCACCAACGTGATCTTATGGTAGTGCGATTATGTGTCAAGGATATATATGACTGGCTAGTGGTTACTATATCTGTAGCTAAGAACGAAGAAAAGGTGAAAAGTGACATTGTTTAGTCCATGCTTGGAAACTGATGTCATGAATCTCAAGGTACTAACATAAAACTTCTTCGTATACCCATCGATCTCGGATGCACGCATGCCCACTCTCGATTACTTTGTTGAATTTATATCTAAGTACGTGCATATGATGAGTACTAATTGGTGTAGAATTGACTGAAGTCGAGTTCCTAAAGATGATCAAGGAGAAGTAAAAATGCATAGCTAGTTTGTAAAGTTTTCAAATGCACATTTTTCAATGGTTATTATTAGACACTAGCTAGAATGGTGACTCAAGACTCAAGAACACATTTTGACTAGAATTGTGCGGCAATCTTTGGGACACGTATATAGTAATACGAGATGTGAACATAAGACGGTTATGCTCTCGTGAATAAAAGCTCTAGACAAGGAACTTTTTGCAATCATATTTCGGATGACAAGGCTCGACAGTGAGCGGGCGAGGCCGTGTCAGCCCGCCTTAGCCATCATGGCTAAGCCTCATCACAAATTTGTTGTAGAATTCCAACCACACAGGAACAAGGACCAAAGTAAAAGTATGGACTACATTCTGACTGTAAAAATGGGATGGAGTTTCTCTTTCATGGCGTGGATCTCCCATGAACTGCTAGTATCTTTTTTTTAAAGATAAAAAGCATTATAATGCCCAACTTTAAATTAATAAAGCCCTTAGGTTCACACATAGTTTGATACATGTTGTGGCATTGTTGCGGTCAGAATCCCACCGGCGGGCAGCGACTGGCAACACCGTAGAGCCGGGAACAACTCAGGGCTGCGGCTGGCCCCGGTCCCTCAGAGCGACGGCCCGCAAAGCCTTCTGGTCACACGTCCGATGTTGTCGCAAGGGCGTGCCACCTGACCTATACCTGGTCAGGAAAGTGTTGGATGATGCCTCGCTTAGTTTCCTGCATGGCATACACGTAAACGTTAAATATGAGCCTCGATCGGCTCTCAGGTTGTCCTGTGAATCGGCTCAAAGAGCCGATCCACCCATGATTCGTACGAGGTGCACGAATATATGGTGGTCCTGCTTGATCAAGATAAAGCTAAAGCGATCTACGACGATTTAGGGTTTTCACCGCATAATCGGATCATCCTACTCACGATTGGACCTCGCGCTCGCGTACGGTGACCGTAAGCCGATCCTAGACAGGGCCTAAAAACCAACACGAGGTTGATCCCCGGAACATCCTGTCTAGGGCTAGCAAACTCCACCCTACACGCCGCTGGATCCTCCAACCCTTTGTAAGGCCTAACTATTGCGGATATTACACTACAAGGAAAAGGGCTACCGCCGGCGAACCAAAAATGCCCATTGCCGGCGCACCACGAGCCCGCCGGTGCGAACGCGCCGGTGATAAATTGTCACTGCCGGCGCACCAGGCAGTGCGCCGGCGATAGATGGTTACTGCCGGCGCACCTTCGAAGCTTCGCCGGCAAAGAACCACTTTCACCGGCGCACAATCAGGTGCGCCGGCAGTAGTGCTTCCAGCACTGGCGCATGCCACGTGCGCCGGCAGTATGTCATTTAGGTGCGCCGGCAACTAATTCGAAAATTCTTTTTTTCCAGCTTTTTTCCAGCATATTACAATACATATTTGACAGCAGTATATATTTACAACGCAGTTCATTTATACAGTATTACATGCAATATGAGAAGCACATAGAGAGCCAAGTTTCATTTCGGTATTAGTACACAAATACGCAAGTTTCGTTTCGGAATGTTGATTCATACAACACATGTGCATATGCAACACCGAACGACGAAGTTTCACAAAGTTAGAAGTCTTGGTACATAGTCGTCATAAGTATCGTCATACACCTCACAATGTAGGTCCAAACCTAAACTAGAATCACATAGAACATGACCAACATGGTCATGATGACCAGCATCACGAAGGCCATGGTCTTCATCCGGTTCCTCCTCATGTCCCTCATCTCTCCCGCTAGATAACGGGCGTATCTTCCTTCCGCCTCCACCCTAGTGGGGTATCCCTTGTAGCTGTTGCCGCTGAAACGGTGCACCTGTCTCCGATAGTCCTCCCGCCGTCGTAGACTCCAGGAACCCTCCCCTTGTACACGACATATGTCGTCGGCATCTCCATTCACAAGACAAGTAAAACGTTAGTACCAATGCAATGAACAAGTGCCAACTCAAATAAGAGACAAGTAGTATGAACTAAATAGCATGTGCCTCATACTTTGTTGGTCGAAATAAATAATAACATACAGGGATGGGGTCGGTGAGGCTAGGTAGGATGCACAATAGATTGATATTTGTGGCCATCACACCAAGCCTCACTGGCCCCACCCCGGAGTGTACAAGTGACCGAACATTTTAATCATCGGCCAATGCAATTAAGAAGTGCGAACTCAAATAGAAGACAAGTAGTACGAATTAAATAGCGTGCCTCATACTTTGTCGGTCGAAACAAATATTAACATCCAGGGATGGAGTCAGTGAGGCTAGGTAGGATGCACAATAGATTGATACTTGTGGCCGTCGCACCAAGGCTCACTGGCTCCACCCCCGAGTGTACGATTGACCGAACATTCTAATCATCGGCGAACTCCAAATACGAGGCAAGTAGTGGTCGAGTAAATGCAAATAATTATTAAGCTATCTACGCCATAATCTTGAAATATATAGCAAAGTAAATGAAACTACAGACACATGTTCACATGCACATTCATACAACTAAATAAAAGCAACAAGTCGATTCTATTGGAATATATAGCAATTATTACAGTTACGGAAGTTCAAGGACATATCGTTCAAGCTTTAGCAAGTGTTCCCGTCGTAGGATCAGGTTGTACGCCTAGGGGGAATGGACGGCAGCCCTCAAGCGAGTTGAACGGCCTCTCATCACGCGACATCTCCAAGCGGAGTTCTATCTCGTCATTAGGTGGTAGACCGTAGCCGTAGAAGAACTCGCCAGACCTAGCGTTGACATCCTGCAGGATTACCGTGCAAATGAACTGCTGGATGCGACCCCAGTTCTTTCTAATCTCTCTATCAGGGACATCCGCCATGTTTGCAAACCTGTTTCTGAAATTCTCTGGCAGCAACATGTCATCTGCGTACTTTATGTACTCTTGCATCTGAAGGATGGCGTACCACGCGTCCATCCCATTGTCTTGCGTCGATCGCCCGAGGCAGGGGAAGTTGGTTGTGTGGGTTAAGACCAAGCCTCCTCGGGATTTCCTCTCTACTTTGAGGGGGCCTGCCTTGTTGGCGAAGCCGGTGAGAGCATCATTGAGAAGGGCCCCGATGTGGGTGTAGTCTTTCTTGCGGTCCCTACCCGAGTCGAGATAGACCGCATGCGAGTGTTGCGGGTGCACGACGATGAGGGTGCAGAACTTGTCTCTGCGGAAAACACACGGATTAACCTTTGGAAATGCAAATGGAGATATAGGATAGAATGGTGATGGGGGACTAGCGAGTGATTACTTACTCGGGGAAGTAAGGGATGAGAATGGCGCCCTTTTTAATGTTCGCCGGCATGAAATCCTCGACCTCGCTAGGTGGCAATCGCGCGATCCCCAGCGTTGCGAGATGATGCTCTCCCGCATATAGAAGGGGTCCATTATCGCGATGGTCGGCGTCCCCTCCTTAACAATCCGGGAAGACAAGCTAAGAGCAACTAGGCGAACCACACTAAAGTGGAGCGCTTGCATGCGATAGATGCTCGAAGATGTCGTTGAACCGGATGAAGCACAAGTCCGCGGGGTACTTCTCGACGAAGTTCATGCCGCGTTGGCACCTTCGCCACGAAGAGAGGGTAAGCAGGATCTTTTGATTTGAGAAGTAAGTTCTCCACATGCCTGACAGTCTCATGCAAGCTCCTCATATCCGGGGTGAGTTTATTCAGGACATGCTCCGGCAGCATCGGTTCACCCAAGTGATGCAGAGGTCGCCAATTGTTTGGCAACTTGTCAAGGAGTGGGACCTTGTCCTTGGATTTGGCCGCCGCCTTGTCTTTGGCGTCCTTCTTATTTGCCCTCTTCCTCTTCTTGGGTTGTAGTGCTGGACCATCCATCGCCGTAGTGGCCGTAGCACGGAGTGTGTTTGGGCTCGAGCATATTTTTGACGGCGGCGGTGGCGACCTCCTCAGGATTTTCCTCCTCAGCCGTTTCTTGAGAATCAAACGGCTTCTTGGAGCACACATATTTCAATGCCGGCGCATCCTCATGGACAACTTGTGAAGACGTAGGAATATCCCATTGGAAGTTCTCACGTTCGTATTCCTCGGCCTCGGCGCAGCTCGGCTGTTGTGGTGGGGCGCCGACCTCCGGCGCAGCTCGGCCGTTCCGGTGGGGCGATGACCACCGGCGCCGCCGGCCGTCGTGGAGGGACGCCGACATGTGGCGCCGCAAGGTGCTTGTCTTTGCTTGCCGTCGACCCCGAGTAGGTGTTGATCCGAATTAGGGTCTTCGGCCATAGCAGTACCCAACCCTTCGGTGAGGCCAGATTCAACGGGCTATCGTCATCGGCACCATGCGGTTGATTAGGAGGAAACAAATCCTCATAGCCCGGTAACGCCCGATCCACTTCAACCCGGTAAACGTCATCCGCCATATCTCGTGTGTGCCACTTCTTATCCAGGGGCCGAAGGATGGACCCCCTCGCGACGTCTTTGAGTTCGTCGTTTACTCTCATCGGGAAGGTGCATGGCGTTGAGTTAGCCTCGCGAGAACATGTGTATGGCGTTAGAGAGAGGGCAAGGATGACGAAACTAATATATTAACTTGATGTACACATTAGTTAATTACCGTGAGGGCATTGAGCTCGGCTAATGTCGACGGGCCGGCACATGCGGCGGCGGGCGTGCAAGTGACGGAGGGGCTGCTACCCGGCATGGACGGTGAATCCCTAGCACCGGCGACATTGCCGGCGGCCGGAGGAGTCTCCATTATAACATTGTCATTGCCGGCGGACGGCGGCACCATCGAGTTGCTGCCGTCGAAGCTAACCACTTGCATTTTCGGGGGGGGGGGCCTTGTTTGCCACCCTCATACCACGCGTGTAGAGCGTCGAAATCTGCTTGGACTGAAGCGGCAACTTCAGCTTTGACTTCAGGTACGAGCGTAGCTTTGAGTTGCGGTACCAGTTGCGGTACCAAACCAGCTTGGACTTGGGCTAGGATTGAGTCCCTCATTTCCTCCGCCTCCCGCTGCTTCCTCTCACTCGCGCGCATTTTTATCGGCCACAGACGACAAGCCGTAGTGACCATGCTTGTAGCCTGTACCGGCGCCAGCCACACGGCCTCTATGCGGCCTTCTCGTCGGTGAATACTCATTAACGATGTTTAGCGCCCGTACGAGAGGCTTGTCCCGAGCTACCCTGCCCGTCGACGCCTGGGAGGAGGAGCCTTCGTCACATTGAGAAAGTCTTTGTGTTTCTTCTTCCTGCGGAAGAAACGCGAACCATTTAGAAATATTGCTACTATTATATGAACGATACTTGATCTAATTAAACCGGTAAATTGCTTACCAGTTTTTTCTCCAACGCCAGGACCTTCTTGTCGTTCGTGAACCAAATTATGTCGGTTACGACCTTCGGGTCCGTGACAAGTTCCCAAGTTAGTTTCTTCTTATGGTACCGGGACCTGATGAATCTTCTTTCAAGCGGGTCCTTGTACTTGAGCCAGGGGTTCTCAATGCCGGCATTTACATACGCCTCGTCCTCCTTCGCCCAATAGGGCTCCTTTCCCTCGTACCCACGGCTCCCAAGGTTGTGGTTGCCGATGTTAAGCTCCCGCATTTCCTTCCCCCACAACTTGCGATTCTTGGTTGCTTGTAGCTCTTCATTGGCCACAAAAGCATCAAAGTCCGCCTGGGAGACATGCGGAAAGGCGGAGTGGACCTCTTCGAAACCTTTGCCCTCAGCAATCAGCTTCCGCACCATGTACTTATAGCTGCTGAGGTGTTTGGTGAACTTCAGGAGGGCTTGTGAGTTCACAATGTTGTTGGTTTGATGACTGGAGGCGTAGTCGCCTAGGAACTTGTATCGTGAGTGCAACCTCGCAATGAGCTGGGCTCGCAAAGGCGCTTTGCTCTCAGCTCGGAGGTCCGTCTCATTGAGATTGACGACCTCTCGGAGGATACATGCCATTTGGTTGCCGTACCCCTTGGCAACATCCTTAGGCTCCACCGGCAAACCACTGGCGGGGTCCACCTCTTTGATCGTGTCTCTCGCCGGTGCCGACCGTGTTTGGCGCCTTGCCTTCCGCGGCCTCTTGGAACCACTTGTCCCGGTGCCACTACTCCCGGCGGCGCCGCTAGGATCGTCGCCGCTTGTCTCGCCGCCACCCCGGCGGCGCCGGTTGCCTCGTCGCCGCTTGGCGCGTAGGTACTACCCCCGGCGGCGTCGCTTGCCTCGTTGCCGCTTGGCTCCTCGCCACTACCCCCGGCGTCATCCTCCATCTCATGGTCCTCGTCGCCGCCAACACCGGCGGCCTCGGCATCCTCCTCCGTCCTAAAGAAGTGCCTATTGTAGTGCTCCTCTAATTCTTCTTGAGACGCCATGGTGGCTTGCACTAATAGAAGATGAAAAAGAGTTAGAATTCACGGAAAAATTCGGCATGACCTTTGCTAAAAATTGGTCATGCCGAGTGCTAGAATTGCCGGAACGGAAATGAATCGACATTCCGGCACTCAATAGCAACTCAATCCCTGTGTACCAGGCAATTCACATATATATAGCCATGAACACCATAACCATCAGAAATACACTTAGATTAAATGAACCAGTAGCATTTAAATGAGTAGCATTTCATTAGGCATTTAAATGAACCGAGTGCATCAACCAAACATCACCATCTCAACTAGAAGCAAACCGAAGCATATACTTATGGCATTTTATGAACCAGAGACATCTAAACCGGAGAATTGCTTTTCATCTAAACATTACCGAGAAAAAGAGAGGTACGAGATCACAAGGTTTTGAACATGTAAATCCTAAACCGAGAGAACTAGCATCAACCATGCATAGCACCAATTTAAATCCTAAATCATTTAATACACATGAACCATTTTAGCAAACCATTTAAATAGTATTGGCAGAATCATGGACTTGACCAATTATCTTGCTTGGACAAACAAGTGTAGTGTGCCTTTTATCTTTCTTGGACAAACAAGTGTAGTACACTCGCTGATGTACACAATGACCTATTATTCAGATTGATCCAGATTGTAGAAATCATTCGAGGTTAAAGAAATTTGAAAGGTAGTCACCCATACTTATAAAGAAAAAAAGAACAGAAAAACAGGTGAAAGGTAGTCACTGCAGTGCATTAGGCATTTGTAAGCATTAGGCATTTGTATAATACTCGTATAATACAAGTACTATCATAATTTAAAGCATTAGGTAAATGCCCCATTAGGTAAATTTACATTAGGCATTTGCAAGCATCTGAGCATCATTTCATTTGATTTTCATTTTCAATTTTTCTTACTGCAAACAATTCAATGTACAATTTTTAGCATTTAACTAAATCAATTAAATGAAACCTACTACTAGCATTCAAAATTTTATCTATAACTTATAATGAAAAATTGAAACCTACTTGCTAGAATTTGAAACCAATTTTTAGCATTCAAAAATTGAAACCTACTTGCTAGCTAAACCACCCTATTTGCATTTAACTAAACCAAACAATTGACAATTTTTTCAAACCAGAGAACCAATTGGTTTAGGGTTGAACAAATTCAAACCAGAGAACCCTCTTTCCAATTTGAACAAGGACATTTTCATTTGCAATTTCGTTAGGGCTACTGCAAGAACTGCAAGAACCCTAATAGCAATTTCGTTAGGGCTATTTGCAATTTCGGAGGCAGGGAGAGGGGAAGGGAGAGGGGAAGGAAGAAGGGGAGGGGAGGGGAGGTGGAGGAGGTCCTGGCGGCGTTGGGGAAGGAAGAGGGGAAGGGAGAGGGCGGTTCTTACCGAAGGTGGCGACGGTGGCCGGCACGCGTGCGACGCCCTCCTCCTCCTCCGCGTGCGACGCCCTCCTCCGGTGGCGACGGTGTGGAGACGAGCGTGGGGATGGGCTTCCGCGGCGGCGTGGCGGGGCGGCTCCGGCGTGCAGAGAGGTCGACGACGGCGCGGCGGCTCCGGCGTGCTAGGCTCGTGCGACGGCGGGTGCTTCTCCAACGGCGGCGCTCGATCTAGAGGCAGAGAGATGTGGTGGCGGCCGGGGATGTGCGTGGCTGGAGAAAAAAATGGTTAAGTCCTTATTACGAGCTGTGCCGGGGGTTATTGCCGGCGCACCGGGACCACGGTTCGCCGGGGACAAGTATTCCCCGGCGAACAAAGGACGTGGTGTGCCGGCAATAAGCCTGGCACAGGTCGTAACTCGGGACTTGTGTGTGTAGCGAGTTTATACACATGTGCATTAAAAAATCCTATATTATTTTTATTTATTTATTTATTTTCTCTTTATTGTATGTTTCTTTCCTTTTACCCCAAATCATATACTGTTTTATTTTTCTTATCTTTTCAAGATAAGAACAAAGCAATATGCATGAGTTATGTAAAAACATGAAGATATGAGTTATATATACATACACAAAATATTGACCAACACAATATTAATTATTAATACATAAAATATTGGCCATGACCATATGAGTAGTTATGAATTACACAAAATATGAGTTATAGATTGCAAATAAAGTTTTACATCATCGATTGAGAAGAGTGTTTCGCTTTCTTCTTGCTTTTCTTGCTCGTCGTTGAATAATTTAGCCCCGTGTCGTGACTTCTTCTTTTGAAGGGTCGACCTGACCTCGGTAGCGTGGTCCTGTTTCTTCTTGTGGTGTATGTTGTGTCTTCGTCCTCGGATTCTTCCATCATTGGGTCTCCGACTTGTCCTTCGAAGTCTTCCTCATTGGCGACTCCATCCATTCCGACGATGGTCCTCTTGCCTCTCCTCACGATAACACGGCTAGGCCCGGATGGGTCGGTTATGAAGAAGCATTGGTGCACGTGTTCGCCGGTACCCATGGCTCATTCGCGCGGTGGCGTTCGTGGACTTTGATTTGTTGGCTTCGGGTAGAAACATGGTGGTGAAATACCGGTCTTCTTTTCGACGCTCTTAGCCCATCCGATACGGAACATCGGCACTTTCTCCCCAGCGTAGCTAAGCTCCCGGATTTCCTCGATTCTTCCGTAGTATCTAGTCTTTACGTCACCCGTCCAGGAATCCATCGTTACCCACGAGTTCCGGTAAACACTTGTTCTTGTCTTTTTCTTCCGTGTAGAATGTGTACCCGTTGATATCGTACGCTTGGTAAGTCATGACGTTGGGCGCGGGGCCATGTGACAAGGCCAATACTAGTTTATCCTTGTCAGAATCCATTGGTGGGGGATTAGCATCAACGTGGTCTTTGAACCAGCGCGCGAAAGAGGAGTTGTGCTCTCTGTATATTTCTCTTCCGTCATCATCGGCTTGCCACTTGTTCTCTATCATGGTTTTGTGCTCTTTCAACCAAGGATCGATCAAGTCAATGTGTTGTAGCGCTACTAAGTTGGCCCTGTCAAAGTCGGAAGTCCGACCAGACATGTGCACGTGCAGTTCCTTCCTTCCATTTTTGTGGCCTACTCCCTCGAACCTGCGGAGGTGCTTGTTTTGAGGCAAACCAACGGGGTCCTCGATGTCTAGATAATTCGTGCGTAAAGAGATGCACTCTTCGGTGAGCCAGCCCTGGACGATGCTTCCATCCGGATGTGACCTGTTACGAACGTATCCTTTAATGACCCCATTCATTCTTTCAAACGGCATCATGTTGTGTAAGAATGCCGGCCCTAGACTGACGATATCATCCATGATATGGACCAACGAGATGGACCATCACGTCAAAGAATGCAGGCGGGAAGTACATCTCAAGCTCACATAGGATCACCACGATCTCTTCCCGGAGCCTTGCGAGTTTCTTCACGCTTATCGACTTCCGAGTTATGACGTCGAAGAAGTTACTGAGCCCGATCGAGCGTTGCACGGACATGGTCATCCATTATACCTCGGATTGCAACCGGAAGAATCTGCGTCATCATCACATGACGAGTCATGAGACTTCATGCCGCTGAAGTTTCGTTTCTTGGGGTCCATGTATCTGCTTATTAGCCCGGAGTAACCAAAGGGCACTCTGACTCCTAGAAGGCAATTGAAAAATTGATCGACCTCGGCCGGACTAAAAGTGAAGCGGGAGGGGGACAGTAATAGTCCGGCTGCTTAATCCTTTTGCGCTTCGACCGCCGTCCGCCTCCTCCTCCGAATGTCCCTCTTGGGCCGCCGGGATCCGAAGCTCTTCCCCGATGCCCAAAACTTTCAGGTCGTGTCTTGCTTTCGGCCCATCTTTGGTCCGGTCCGGCATGTTGAGAAGAGTGCCAAGCAAGCTCTCGCACACGTTCTTTGTAATATGCATGACATCAAGGCGGTGAGGTGTATCGAGAATTTTCCGATGACGGCAAGTCCCAAAACACGGACCTCCTTTTCCATACACCAATGAGCGGCGTCGTTTCCTTTTTCTTCTTCTTCTCTCCGGGCTTTTGACGAATCTTTCCCGCGCAGGGCACTCCTTCCAACCTTTCAGTAATGTATCGATCTCTTCGCCGCTCTTCTTACGTGGAGGTCCTCGGGGTTCATTTGTACCATCGAACAGATCTCCACGCTTTCTCCACGGGTCAGTCTTCCGTAGCCACCTTCGATGCCCCATGTAAACTGTTTTCGAAGAGCCGGGATCCTTACCAAGCTGCAAAAACATCGTCTCTTCCATGCACATGACACATGCCTTGTGTCCATGGCACACCTGGCACGAAATGTAACCGTATCCGAGGTAGTCCTGCACCGTCGTGATCAACGCGGCTCTCAAAGGGAAATGTTCTTCCGCGACGGCGTCCCATGTATCTACCCCTTCCTCCGCCCACAACGTTTCAAGCTCCTCCTTTAATAGTTCAAGATACATGTTGATATCGTTTCCTGGCTGTGTCGGCCCTTGAATTAGCATGCTCATCCGTATGTACTTCCTCTTCATGCACAGCCAGGGCGGGAGGTTGTAGATCCATACAAACACGGGCCATGTGCTATGTGTGCTGCTCTGGTTTCCGAACGGATTGAATCCGTCCGTGCTCGCACCCAACTCTGATGTTTCTGGGATCTGCCCCAAAACTTCCGAATTCATTGTCTAATGCTTTCCACTGGCTTGCATCCGAAGGGTGCGTCAGCACTGGGTGCTCAATCCGCTCTTTATCATTCAACACTGCCTCCTTTCTTTCTGCGTGCCGGCGCATGAGCTTTGCCTCCTTGCGGTCCGCGTAGAACCGTTGAAGCCGGGGGCGAGCGGGAAGTACCACACAACTTTCCGAGGAGCTTTCTTCTTCCCTTTCTTGTACCGTTCAGCTTCACACACGGGACATTTGGTCTTGTCCATGTGCTCCTTGCGATACATGATACGGTCGTTGATGCGGGATTGATACTTTTCGTGGGGTAAGTCGAGAGGGCACGTGATTCTCTTGGCCTCGGCTAGACTTCCGGGACACGTGTTCCCGGCAGGAAGGAGATCTTTCACGTATTCCAGGAGGTCGTCGACGCTTCGTCCGTCCATCCGTGTTTCACCTTCATCTGCAGGCACATCGAGAGCTACTCTCAAGCGAGACTCCCCCAACCCGCGACCTGAGTCGTACAACGGAGTATTCGAGTCTATCTCGAGTTGCTCAAGCTTTGATTTCCGCTTGGCGCCGCCTTTCGTCTTTTCAAGAAGCATATCTTGAAGATGAGGGTCCCGCACGACTGAAGCTAGCGGCACCTCTTCGTCGCCGTCAAGGTTATTGTCGTCGTCAAGGTTATTGTCGTCGTCAAGGTTATCGTCCTGTGCGACAAACTCTTCATCGTCATCAATATCATGATGCCCTCCTTCTTGCCGGCCATTATTACCACCTGACGCCGTCGCCCCATTGACCTCCGCGCCATCATCACTCATCCATTGAGTGTGTCCATGCATGAAACCATTAGTGAGCAGGTGCCCCTGCAATTTTCCTGAATACGGGTCAAACCATTTCCCTCGTTTGCATCTCCGGCACGGACACAATACCGCCGTGCGGTTATTTTCATACATGTCGATGATCGCGTGTTTCGGATATCTCATCACGATGCTTTCACTCATCTCGATAACCATTATCGCCTGCATGGTAAGATTACATAATTGATTAGAACCATGCATCCGTCGGTAGTTTTCACGGAAAATTTCGGCATGACCTTCCTACACGGTAGGACATAGGAGCGCCAGAAATGTGCCGAAACGGAAACTTGAAGAATCAACATTTCGGCGCAACGTTGGCAACTCATTTTCAACGCCAACACACACACAAGCACAAGCACAACATATATATATGCCACACACGAGAGCTAGCTTTGCTTCAAATGTCCAACATACGTCGATTTCATTCCTTAATTTGTTCATTAATCACCTATTTGTTTGATATATTCGTCGATGAGATCGAGGCAGCCGCGCCGCGACCATGGCGTATGGAAGCCGAAGATCTAGATCTAGATTGAGCGGTCAATGCGGGATATTAGATCTAGATCTACATAGGGGGATGTGGGAGATGCATGTAGGAAGGGAAGATTTGCTCAAAAAATATGATTTTGTTTGGTCAAATTGGTGAAATTGGGGATAGAAATGGGCAAAAATGAGGCTGGGTTGGGAGAAGGCTCGGGTTTGTGTGGGGAGTGAAGTGGTATAGTAGAGTGTGGGAGTGGTTGGCAGAAATAACTGCCCGGAGTTGCTGCCGGCGCACCATGGCACGGGTGCGCCGGCGAACCTAGCGATTTCGGCTATACCACCCCCGGGCCGAGGCCCAAGAGTCATTGCCGGCGCACCAGCCCGAGGGTGCACCGGCAATAGCTCGTTTTCCGCCGGCGCACCCCTGGGCTGGTGCGCCGGCAATGACTCTTGGGCCTGGCCCGAATCGACCGCGGCCATGCCAAGTTTTTCCCCGGCGCGTCTTTCGGCAGGTGCGCGGCGGTGGGCCCTCATCGCCGGCGCGGCTGGAAACAGGTGCGCCGGCAACCCTTTCCACCGGCGCGTTTCTTAGGTGGTGCGCCG
>NC_061508.1:355590479-355613837 GCF_022539505.1 Lolium rigidum
ACAATTGCATTAAGTATGGTGCGTAATGTAATCAACAACTACATCCTTAGACATAGCATCAATGTTTTATCCCTAGTGGCAACAAGCACAACACAACCTTAGAACTTTCATCACCTGTCCTGGTGTCAATGCGGCATGAACCCACTATCGAGCATAAGTACTCCCTCTTGGAGTTAAAAGCATCTACTTGGCCGAGCATCTACTAATAACGGAGAGCATGCAAGATCATAAACAACACATAAGCATAACTTTGATAATCAACATAACAAGTATTCTCTATTCATCGGATCCCAACAAACGCAACATATAGAATTACATATAGATGATCTTGATCATGATAGGCAGCTCACAAGATCCGACAATGATAGCACAATGGGGAGAAGACAACCATCTAGCTACTGCTATGGACCCATAGTCCAGGGGTAGACTACTCACTCATCACTCCGGAGGCGACCATGGCGGTGTAGAGTCCTCCGGGAGATGATTCCCCTCTCGGCAGGGTGCCGGAGGCGATCTCCAGGATCCCCCGAGATGGGATCGGCGGCGACGGCGTCTCAGTAATGTTTTCCGTATCGTGGCTCTCGATGCTGGGGGTTTCGTCACGGAGGCTATTTGTAGGCGGAAGGGCAAGTCAAGAGGCGGCACGGGGGCCCACACCATAGGCCGGCGCGGCCAGGGTGGGGCCGCGCCGCCCTAGGGTTTGGCCACCCCGTGGCCCCTCTTCGTCTCTCCTTCGGACTTCCGGAAGCTTCGTGAGAAAATAGGCCTCCGGGCTTTTATTTCGTCCAATTCCGAGAATATTTCTTTACTAGGATTTCTGAAACCAAAAACAGCAGAAAACAGCAATCGGCACTTCGGCATCTTGTTAATAGGTTAGTTCCGGAAAATGCACGAATATGATATAAAGTGTGCATAAAACATGTAGATAACATCAATAATGTGGCATGGAACACAAGAAATTATCGATACGTTGGAGACGTATCAGCATCCCCAAGCTTAGTTCTGCTCGTCCCGAGCAGGTAAAACGATAACAAAGATAATTTCGGGAGTGACATGCCATCATAAACTTGATCATACTATTTGTAAAGCATATGTAGAGAATGCAGCGATCAAAACAATGTGTATGACATGAGTAAACAAGTGAATCATAAAGCAAAGACTTTTCATGAATAGCACTTCAAGACAAGCATCAATAAGTCTTGCATAAGAGTTAACTCATAAAGCAATAATTCAAAGTAAAGGTATTGAAGCAACACAAAAGAAGATTAAGTTTCAGCGGTTGCTTTCAACTTGTAACATGTATATCTCATGGATATTGTCAACATAGAGTAATATAATAAGTGCAATAAGCAAGTATGTAAGAATCAATGCACAGTTCACACAAGTGTTTGCTTCTTGAGGTGGAGAGAAATAGGTGAACTGACTCAACATAAAAGTAAAGAGAATGGTCCTCATAGAGGAAAAGCATCGATTGCTATATTTGTGCTAGAGCTTTGATTTTGAAAGCATGAAACAATTTTGTCAACGGTGGTAATAAAGCATATGCATCATGTAAATTATGTCTTATAAGTTGCAAGCCTCATGCATAGTGTACTAATAGTGCTCGCACCTTGTCCTAATTAGCTTGGACTACCTGGATTATCACCGCAATACATATGCTTTAACCAAGTATCACAAAGGGGTACCTCTATGCCGCCTGTACAAAGGTCTAAGGAGAAAGCTCGCATTTGGATTTCTCGCTTTTGATTATTCTCAACTTATACATCTATACCGGGACAACATAGACAACAGATAATGGACTCCTCTTTTAATGCTTTAAGCATTCAACAACAATTAATTCTTTTCTCATTAGAGATTTGAGGATGTTTGTCCAAAACTGAAACTTCCACCATGGAACATGGCTTTAGTTAGCGGCCCAATGTTCTTCTCTCACAATATGCATGCTCAAACCATTCAACTCAGTGTAGATCGCCCTTACTTCGGACAAGACGAACATGCATAGCAACTCACATGAAATTCAACAATGAGTTGATGGCGTTCCCCAGTAAACATGGTTATCGCACAACAAGCAACTTAATAAGAGATAAAGTGCATAATTACATATTCAATACTACAATAGTTTTTAAGCTATTTGTCCCATGAGCTATATATTGCAAAGGTGAATGATGGAATTTTAAAGGTAGCACTCAAGCAATTTACTTTGGAATGGCTGGAAAATACCATGTAGTAGGTAGGTATGGTGGACACAAATGGCATAGTGGTTGGCTCAAGTATTTTGGATGTATGAGAAGTATTCCCTCTCGATACAAGGTTTAGGCTAGCAAGGTTATTTGAGGCAAACACAAGGATGAACTAGTACAGCAAAACTCACATAAAAGACATATTGAAAGCATTATAATACTCTATACCGTCTTCCTTGTTGTTCAGACTCAAAACTAGAAATTATCTAGACCTTAGAGAAACCAAATATGCAAACCAAATTTTAGCATGCTCTATGTATTTCTTCACTAATGGGTGCAAAGCATATGATGCAAGAGCTTAAACATGAGCACAACAATTGCCAAGTATCACATTACCCAAAACATTTATAGCAATTACTACATGTATCATTTTCCAATTCCAACCATATAACAATTTAACGAAGGAGAAACTTCGCCATGAATACTATGAGTAGAAACCAAGGACATATTTGTCCATATGCTACAGCGGAGTGTGTATCTCTCCCATAAAGTGAATGCTAGGATCCATTTTATTCAAACAAAACAAAAACAAAAACAAACCGACGCTCCAAGAAAAAGCACATAAGATGTGGCCGAATAAAAATGTAGTTTCAGGGAGGAACCTGATAATTTGTTGATGAAGAAGGGGATGCCTTGGGCATCCCCAAGCTTAGACGCTTGAGTCTTCTTGATATATGCAGGGGTGAACCACCGGGTGCATCCCCAAGCTTAGAGCTTTCACTCTCCTTGATCATGTTGCATCATACTCCTCTCTTGATCCTTGAAAACTTCCTCCACACCAAACTCGAAACAACTCATTAGAGGGTTAGTGCACAATATAAATTGACATATTCAGAGGTGACACACTCATTCTTAACACTTCTGGACATTGCATAATGCTACTGGACATTAGTGGATCAAAGAAATTCATCCAACATAGCGAAAGAGGCAATGCGAAATAAAAGGCAGAATCTGTCAAAACAGAACAGTTCGTATTGACGAATTTTAAAATGGCACCAGACTTGCTCAAATGAAAATGCTCAAATTGAATGAAAGTTGTGTACATATCTGAGGATCATGCACGTAAATTGGCATAATTTTCTGAGCTTCCTGCAGGGCAGTGGGCTCAGATTCGTGACAGCAAAGAAATCTGGAACTGCGCAGTAATCCAAATCTAGTACTTACTTTTCTATCAACGGCTTAACTTGGCACAACAAAACTCAAAACTAAGATAAGGAGAGGTTGCTACAGTAGTAAACAACTTCCAAGACACAAAATAAAAACAAAGTACTGTAGGTAAAAACATGGGTTGTCTCCCATAAGCGCTTTTCTTTAACGCCTTTCAGCTAGGCGCAGAAAGTGTGTATCAAGTATTATCGAGAGATGAAGCATCAACATCATAATTTGTTCTAATGATAGAATCATAAGGTACCTTCATTCTCTTTCTAGGGAAGTGTTCCATACCTTTCTTGAGAGGAAATTGATATTTTATATTTCCTTCCCTCATATCAATAATAGCACCAACAGTTCGAAGAAAAGGTCTTCCCAATATAATTGGACAAGATGCATTGCATTCAATATCCAAGACAACAAAATCAACGGGAACAAGGTTATTGTTAACGGTAATGCGAACATTATCAACTTTACCCAAAGGTTTCTTTGTAGAATGATCAGCAAGATTAACATCCAAATAACAATTTTTCAGAGGTGGCAAGTCAAGCATATTATAAATTTTCTTCGGCATAACAGAAATACTTGCACCAAGATCACATAAGGCATTACAATCAAAATCTTTAACCTTCATCTTAATGATGGGCTCCCAACCATCTTCTAGCTTTTTAGGAATAGAGGCTTCGCGCTCTAGTTTCTCTTCTCTAGCTTTTATGAGAGCATTTGTAATATGATGCGTGAAAGCCAAATTTATAGCACTAGCATTAGGACTTTTAGCAAGTTTTTGCAAGAACTTTATAACTTCAGAGATGTGGCAATCATCAAAATTCAAACCATTATAATCTAAAGCAATGGGATCATCATCCCCAATGTTGGAAAAAATTTCAGCAGCCTTTATCGCAGCAGTTTCAGCAGTTTTAGCAGTTTCAGCAGCTTTTCGCGCTTTGCATTAGAAGTGGAAACATTGCTAACACCAATTCTTTTATTAGTATGAGTAGGAGGTGCAGCAACATGTGTAGCATTAGCATTACTAGTGGTGGTAATAGTCCAAACTTTAGCTATATTCTTCTCTTTAGCTAGTTTTTCATTTTCTTCTCTATCCCACCTAGCACGTAGTTCAGCCATTAATCTTATATTCTCATTAATTCTAACTTGAATGGCATTTGCTGTAGTAACAATTTTATTTTCAATATCCCTATTAGGCATAACTTTCGATTTCAAAAGATCAACATCAGAGGCAAGACTATCAACTCTAGAAACAAGAATATCAATTTTATTGAGCTTTTCCTCAACAGATTTGTTAAAGGCAGTTTGTGTACTAATAAATTCTTTAAGCATGGCTTCAAGTCCAGGGGTGAATTCCTATTATTGTTGTAAGAATTTCCATAAGAATTACCATAGCCGTTGCCATTATTATAAGGATATGGCCTATAGTTATTACTAGAATTGTTCCGGTAAGCATTGTTGTTGAAATTATTATTTTTAATGAAGTTTACATCAACATGTTCTTCTTGTGCAACCAATGAAGCTAACGGAACATTATTAGGATCAACATTAGTCCTATCATTCACAAGCATAGACATAATAGCATCAACCTTATCACTCAAGGAAGAGGATTCCTCAACGAATTTACCTTCTTACCTTGGGAGCTCTTTCCGTGTGCCATTCAGAGTAGTTGATCATCATATTATCAAGAAGCTTTGTTGCTTCACCAAGAGTGATGGACATAAAGGTACCTCCAGCAGCTGAATCCAATAAATTCCGTGAAGAAAAATTTAGTCCCGCATAGAAGGTTTGGATGATCATCCAAGTAGTCGATCCATGGGTTGGGCAATTTTTAACCAGAGATTTCATTCTTTCCCAAGCTTGAGCAACATGTTCAGTATCTAATTGTTTAAAATTCATTATGCTACTCCTCAAAGATATAATTTTAGCAGGGGGATAATATCTACCAATAAAAGCATCCTTGCATTTAGTCCATGAATCAATACTATTCTTAGGCGGAGATAGCAACCAATCTTTAGCTCTTCCTCTTAATGAGAAAGGGAACAATTTTAGTTTAATAATATCACCATCTACATCTTTATATTTTTGCATTTCACATAGTTCAACAAAATTATTAAGATGGGCAGCAAGCATCATCGAACTAATTCCGTAAAATTGATCTTTCATGACAAGATTCAAGAAAGCGAGGTTTAATTTCAAAGAATTCTGCTGTAGTAGCAGGTGGAGCAATAGGTGTGCATAAGAAATCATTATTATTTGTGGTTGTGAAGTCACACAACTTAGTATTTTCAGCGTTGGCCATTTTAGCAATAGTAAATAAAGCAAACTAGATAAAGTAAATGCAAGTAAACTAATTTTTTGTGTTTTCGATATAGCAAACAAGATAGCAAATAAAGTAAAACTAGCAACTAATTTTTTTGTATTTTGATTTAGTGCAGCAAACAAAGTAGTAAATAAAATAAAGCAAGACAAAAAAAACAAAGTAAAGAGATTGAGAAGTGGAGACTCCCCTTGCAGCGTGTCTTGATCTCCCCGGCAACGGCGCCAGAAAAAGAGCTTGATGACGTGTATTTCACACGTTCGTTGGGCAACCCCAAGAGGAAGGTATGATGCGCACAGCAGCAAGTTTTCCCTCAGAAAGAAACCAAGGTTTATCGAACCAGGAGGAGCCAAGAAGCACGTTGAAGGTTGATGGCGGCGGGATGTAGTGCGGCGCAACACCGAGATTCCGGCGCCAACGTGGAACCTGCACAACACAACCAAGCTACTTTGCCCCAACGAAACAAGTGAGGTTGTCAATCTCACCGGCTTGCTGTAACAAAGGATTAACCGTATTGTGTGGAAGATGATTGTTTGCAGAGAAAACAAGTAGAAACAAGTATTGCAAGTAGATTGTATTTCAAGTAAAGAGAATTGGACCGGGGTCCACAGTTCACTAGAGGTGTCTCTCCCATAAGACGAACAAGCATGTTGGGTGAACAAATTACAGTTGGGCAATTGACAAATAAAGAGAGCATGACAATGCACATACATATCATGATGAGTATAGTGAGATTTAATTGGGCATTACGACAAAGTACATAGACCGCCATCCAACCGCATCTATGCCTAAAAAGTCCACCTTCGAGGTTATCATCCGAACCCCTCCAGTATTAAGTTGCAAGCAACAGACAATTGCATTAAGTATGGTGCGTAATGTAATCAACAACTACATCCTTAGACATAGCATCAATGTTTTATCCCTAGTGGCAACAAGCACAACACAACCTTAGAACTTTCTCGTCATCTGTCCCGGTGTCAATGCGAGCATGAACCCACTATCGAGCATAAGTACTCCCTCTTGGAGTTAAAAGCATCTACTTGGCCAGAGCATCTACTAATAACGGAGAGCATGCAAGATCATAAACAACACATAAGCATAACTTTGATAATCAACATAACAAGTATTCTCTATTCATCGGATCCCAACAAACGCAACATATAGAATTACATATAGATGATCTTGATCATGATAGGCAGCTCACAAGATCCGACAATGATAGCACAATGGGGAGAAGACAACCATCTAGCTACTGCTATGGACCCATAGTCCAGGGGTAGACTACTCACTCATCACTCCGGAGGCGACCATGGCGGTGTAGAGTCCTCCGGGAGATGATTCCCCTCTCCGGCAGGGTGCCGGAGGCGATCTCCAGGATCCCCGAGATGGGATCGGCGGCGACGGCGTCTCGCAATGTTTTCCGTATCGTGGCTCTCGGTACTGGGGGTTTCGTCACGGAGGCTATTTGTAGGCGGAAGGGCAAGTCAAGAGGCGGCACGGGGGCCCACACCATAGGCCGGCGCGGCCAGGGGTGGGGCCGCGCCGCCCTAGGGTTTGGCCACCCCGTGGCCCCTCTTCGTCTCTCCTTCGGACTTCCGGAAGCTTCGTGAGAAAATAGGCCTCCGGGCTTTTATTTCGTCCAATTCCGAGAATATTTCTTTACTAGGATTTCTGAAACCAAAAACAGCGAAAACAAAGAATCGGGACTTCGGCATCTTGTTAATAGGTTAGTTCCAGAAAATGCACGAATATGATATAAAGTGTGCATAAAACATGTAGATAACATCAATAATGTGGCATGGAACACAAGAAATTATCGATACGTTGGAGACGTATCACCCCTCTACATCCCCGGATGGGGTGTACCGGGCAAGAGTGCGGATCTTCTCCCTACTTGGGATGTTATGCTTAGAGTCTACCGGGAAACTATTGGACCGAAGGGTGGCAACCTTGATGAGCTACATCTTTATGAAGTGGATCTTATGGCCAACTCTTTTGCTAAGAAGGGCACCGGTGCGAAGATTGATGTGATGGACTACATCTATCATGAGATGTGGTCATGTGTGATGGAGAAGAAGCTTCCTGCCTATGCTCCGTACATTATGAAGCTCATTGAGGACACTTGGATGGAGTCTTGTCAAGCTAGACTTGTTCAATCCATTCCACTCACTCTCACATCCCATGAAGTGAAGTCATTGAGGGCCAAGCGCCACAACTCTCCTCTTGAAGATGTTAACCCCATGGATGAGAAGCCACCAAGCTGAGCTTCTAAGCTTGCTCGCCGAATGAGACAGATCTTTTGCCTCACCTCTGCAGTCAACCACCGTCAGTATCAGCAGCATGCAGAAGCCAAGAAGTCTCGGGTTCGTCAGAAGAGCATCATGAGGGCACTTGCGGTGGACGTGTCTCCTCCCGGATCCGAGGAGAGCATCACTCCGGAGGCGGAATGGGTCTCTCAGCATGGCATGCCTCTCCCTCCAGATGGTCTTGAGATCGAGTCTCCTCCACACACTCCTCCCTACCCCGGCGCTACATCGAACCTCCCTCCCGGCTGGGCTAACGCCGACCCTTGGGGCGCGTAGTTTCTCTCTTTTCCTTTTTGGTGCTTTGGTGCCAAAGGGGGAGAATGAGACCTTTTAGGTTGCTCTTCGGTGGGTATTTGCATGGGGGAGTCACAAGCTCGTGTTGGCCTTTGGTTTTTATTGCTTGTGATTCTACTTTATGGTGTCGAACTTTGTCTTAGCTATTTGGTTTGTAAACTCCGTATGTGCTTGGAACCTTATTTGTGTATGGTAAACTCCGTATGTGAGTCTTCCTTGATTATCTATGTGTGCATGATGATCTTATTATCCATATCCATATGCTTATCACTATGTTGTATTGCTAACCCTTGGAAGAACGGATGCAAGATATAGGGGGAGCTTCTTATGTACCATTGCTCATATCTAGGGGGAGCTCCTCTATATCTCTCACATTGTTGTTTACATTATCCATTCCTTGCAAATACTTGTGTTGTCATCAAACACCAAAAAGGGGAGATTGAAAGAACATTTCCCGCCCTTTTGGGTTTTGTGTGTTTGACGTCAACACTATGTATATTTTTATGTGAGTTGGTGTAGACAGGTACATGCTATCATAACTTATGTTGGATCGATGAATTGCTTCAGCTGTTCTGAAGTTCTGCAGTTTTTATGAGTCTGGCGGAAGTTCCGGCCCCAGCTGGCGGAAGTTCCGCCCTGGCGTTTTTCAGCAGAAGCTCTCCAGCGCAGTTTGGCCTCAGCTTTTTCCTTCCTGACCGGAAGTTCCGGTGAAGTTGGCCGGAAGTTCCGGTCGGCGGAACTTCCGCCCAACTTCCGGACAAGTTCCGAAAGTCGGCGTTTTGTGGCTCAGTATGTCCAGTATGGTTTTCGGGCTATTCCGGAACTTGGCCGGAACTTGGCCGGAACTTCCGGCCACCGGAAGTTCCGCCCAAGTTCCGCCCCTCTTTGTGCTTTGCAGGTATTTTATCAGGAGCGGAAGTTCCGGTCCCAATGGGCGGTACTTCCGGTGGAAGCCGGAACTTCCGGCCAGGATGGCCGGAACTTCCGGTGTAAGTCAAATTCGTCCCCAACGGTCAGATCTGAAAGCTCCATCCATATAAATAGCTTTCTTCTCCAAAGGGACAAGTTGCTCAATCATTGCAAGAAAAATCTGCCAAGCTTCTCCACCATTAGAGCCACCTCAAGAACACAAGATTTGCAAGATCTCCTTCCTCCCCCAACCAAAGCTCTTGATCTTTGGAGATTCGAAGGAGAAGACACCGATCTACATCCTCACCGAAGCGTTCTTCATTTCCCCCTCTCTTGTTTGAGGGATCTCATGCTAGTGTTCCTATTTGGTTCCCTAGTTGATTTGTTGTTGATGTGTTGTTGTTGATTGTTGTATTGTTACAGATTTGGGAGCCTCCAATTTGGTTGTGGATGTGTGCCCCAAGAACTTTGTAAAGGCCCGGTTTCCGCCTCGAGGAAATCCCTTAGTGGAAGTGGGCTAGGCCTTCGTGGCGTTGCTCACAGGAGATCTCGAGTGAAGCCTTCGTGGCTGTTGGTTTGGCTTGCGTAGCAACCACACTCCTCCAAACGTAGACGTACCTTCTTGCAAAGGAAGGGAACTACGGGAATCATCTCTGTGTCATCGCGTGCTCCACTCTCGGTTACCTCTATCCCACTCTATCTACTATTGCGTAGCTATACCTTGCTTAGTTGATATCCTTGTCATATAGGTAAATTCACTTAGTTGCATATCTAGAGAATTTACCTTTTGTGTCAAGCCTAAATTGAAAAAGAACTAAAAATTGGTTAGCACCTATTCACCCCCCCCCTCTAGGTGCGGCATACGATCCTTTCAGTTAGGCCTGCTCAACTCCAAAAAGATGAACATTGCCCTCTTGTCCAAATGGGTTTGGAAACTTTATCAGGACGACGCTTCTATCTGGGCTACAATCATCAGAGCCAAATACCGCGACGCCGACAACCTGTTCGAGGGCTCCGGACAGGGTGGCTCGCAGTTTTGGAAAAGCTTGCACAATATAAAGCATTTTTTCAAACTGGGGGCGAAGCATTTGATTGGAGATGGATGACGTACTTATTTCTGGACTGACTGGTGGATCCGAGATCGGCCCCTCAAGGAGATTTTCCCCAACCTTTTCAATATCTGCGAGAACCCAACTCTCACGGTGGCTGCCGCTGTAGACTCCGGAGCTCTTAACATCAATTTCCGGCGCTCGCTCAATCCTGAAGGAAGGCGACAGTGGAACGAGCTTGAGACGCTCACTGATTCCATTGTCCTTTCGAACAGAAAGACAAGGTCATCTGGCACCTGGAATCCTCGGGCAAGTTCTCGGTGCAATCGTTGTATTCCAAACTCTCGCAAGGGGCGTCCGTCGCTTATCACAAAGATGTTTGGGCGGCCAAAGTGCCCCTGAAGATCAAAATTTTCGCCTGGCAGCTCATCCTCGATAGATTGCCTTCTAGCCAACAAATTGCGACAAGACATGGTCCAGCCACGGGCAACTGCGTGCTTTGCGCACAGGTGGAAGATGCTGAGCATATCTTCTTCTCTTGCTCCCTGGCGAGGTTTGCTTGGTGTGCCATCCGATAGATTCTTGATTGTAACCCTGGGAACTTCCCACAATTCCATGCCATCCTCTCTAGCCTTGCGGAAAGGGCCCGTAGACTCCTTTGGTTCCTCTTTCTCGCCCAATCTTGGGCTCTTTGGAACATTCGCAATAAGCTCACTATTGAGAAAAAAGTTATTAACCATCCCGCTAATGTTATATTCAAAACTGCTATTTTTATACAGCTTTGGAACGGCAAGGCAAAGCCAAGCGATCGGGAGGGCCTCCGGTGGTTGGAGAACAAGCTGAGGGAGCTTTACGCCGCCGTGAGGCCAGGTCACACAAGCCAATGAAGATCCAGTAGCGGTGGCTCGGCCAGATCTTCAGCACTAGCTCCTGCCCCTTGCGTCGAGTCTTGATGTGGTGTTCTTTTCTTGTTTTTTTTTTCTCGTTGATCCTTTTGGCTAAGCTGTATGGCACAGCGTGTTGTAACATCGTTTGAACCTAAGGGCTTTATTAATTTAAAGTCGGGCATTATGATGCCTTTTATCTAAAAAAAATAACGCATGGTTGTTCTCCACCCAGTCGACGCAGCCAACACCCGTGTGCGTCGACGACTTTGACGACGCGCCAACACAACCTGTTGTCACCACGGACAATGCTACCAAGAACAAGGGGGAGAGCCATAGGACACAAGGATTCATCGACGACGAGGACAAGTGTTTGTGCGACGCGTGGCTGGCAACAATCCATGACTGTATTAATGGCGCCCAACAAAAGGGCAAGGTGTATTAGGCCAAGGTCATGCAGGAGTACAACGAGACCAAGATGCACCCGCCCTACCACATCCCAAGCCCTCGCACGAAAGAGTCCCTCAGAAAAAGATGGAACTACATCAAACAAGAGGCACTGCTCAGCCGTCGAACATACTAAGAGGCACCCCGTAAGCGGCGTTGGCGTCATTTCAGTGGTAAACAAGATACAACCATCATCATTCTATTCTATTTACATCATTCTATGTACATCATTGGCGGCTTTGGCGTGATTGCAGGTATCCCGGGCCTTGGAGAGGTTTAAGGCAGTGCATAAGAAGGGCTTCCATATGGTCCATTGCTGGGACAAGCTCAAGGACGCGGAGAAGTGGAAGACAAGCTTTGCGGCCTACGATGAAGCTGTGAAGAATGGGACAGCGGTCAACCTCGACAGCGAAGACGACGATCAAGGCCGTCAAGCCCTTCCACCTCGTCCCCGGGGCCATAAGGCTACCAAGGCCGATCTAGCCCGGGAGGCACAGGCCATTGCGTTCACCCAGAGCCTGGAGAAGATAATGGCCGAGAATCATGCTGCCTTGGCTGCTAGGGACGAGAAGAGGCGTCTGGAAAAGGAGGCCGCAACTGCCATCTACCTCAACCTCACGAAAGAGGTCATTGAGGTCCAAAGGATGGACGTCGAGGCAAAAAAGGAAAACGCCGAGGCCAAGACGTGCAGAAGACACAAGGATCATGGTAGACGACTTGAGCGGCGTCGACGACGACACCAGGGCCTGGTTCATGAAGAGGCGCGTCGAAATCCGCGTGCAAGACGCCTGATCACCGGCGCCATGCGCTCAGCACCTTGGCCTCCTTTTGGACTTTTTTTTATTGCTGTTCAGGCCTTGTTGTGCCCCTTTTGGACTCCACTTTGTGCCGTACCATGTGCAAAGTGTGATGAACTTATTTCAGACCTCAATTTGAGGCTGTAATTTCGTGCAAATTTTAGGCTACAACCTCTTTTTTGAATTCTGGCCGCGCCGAAAATGCGTCGGCCCGCTGGAGCCACCCCAGACGCAAACGAGCACGACCATTTCGGCGTCCGCCAGGCGACGCAAACGGCGCCCGCGGACAATTTGGGCATCTGAAATGCGTCGCCCCGTTGGAGATGCCCTTAGGATTAATTTTGCCTCTTTAATGATCGCCCGCAGTTTTGATCTGTTGCGCTGATCCGATCTCAGGGCATTGGCAATGATAGGGCTGTCGAGCTCCCCAATAACCTTTTGATGAGGCATAGGATACAACAATCTAACGCCCAGAGTGCTGTGGGTCTTGGTGTAGTAGGTCTCAGACTTGCAGGTGTGTGATGTGTTGTTTATGTGTGTGAGGTCTCAGACTCGGATGTATGCTGTAGTATGATCGTTTCGGCGAGCCGTTGGAGCTTTATATATAAAGCCGGGCCATATGACCTTATCTTTAAAATATGACGCCCAGAAGTGCTGCACTTGCCTCTGCTTCATTGGCATCGTCATAGTGCGGTAGATAACAACTATCCGAGTTCAGGACATTACCATCCCTGTCACGGACGACGGCACTAGCACCTCCATCGCCATTTTGTTTGTTCAAGGAGCCACCGGTGTTCAGTTTAATCCATCCTGGTGGCGACGGAGTCCAGACAGCGGTACTTTTGAGGCGATTGCAGGCTGCTTACCCTTCATCTGAGGCTGCCTACATTGTTCTTCCTGGAAACCTCGGATGTAGGACTGGAAGACATGATAGAGCCGTAAATTGTGGCCTTTCCTTCATTGTGGATGACGTCGTTTCTTAGGTGCCATGCTCTCCAGAGCAATAGTTTTAGCTCTCATTGTTTCATCAGTCCGGTTTAGGAGACCGGGAGGATCCGAAGCCGGCCTCGTCCGAGTATAGGAGAAATTTTGCTCAGCTGTGGGAGTCCAACATTTCCTCAGTTTGTGACGAAGTGCCCTGGCTTTTGTGCATGATATTGTGGCATCGAAGGCATTTTCTTCACCGTTCCCGCAAATTGAGCAGCGGTTAAGCGACTTGGACGCGTCTCCTCTCCCGCTACAGTAGAGGCGACTTTCTGGAACCCCCGAGCAGATCCACCCCCTCGCAGTCGATTCGCCGGGTCCCCTGTCCTCCGCCGGCCGCTGCGCCGGCGGGAGGATGGGGGAGCCTCGTCTCGTGTGTGTGTACAGGGTAGGCTCTGCTGGGACCCTGGCCGCCGGCGTTTTGGAGTGGGCGGCGCGGCTGGTCTTCGTTTTGCAGGTGGTGCTCGTCCCCTCCAGCGGTGGAGTTCTTCGGAGCGCCATGGCGGAGCGCCTCCTCGTCCGCGCTCGCGGGTCCCGGTGGACGATGCGTGCGTTTATCCCCCTCTGGATCTCGACGCGGCGGATCCAGTTGACAATCCCGAAGCCCCTGATGTTGGATCAAGACGGCGTTAATGGCGGAGCAGAGTGGAGGCTCCCCGGAGTTCGAGGTCCGGTGACTACCCCGCCGCCTGGGGACATCTTCCGATCCAAGGCTTGTGCGAAGATGCAGCGGCGGCCCGCCACCGGCACGTTCTTCTCCGCGTCGGCGATGCTGTTTTGCAGAAAGGACCTGTGTGTTATTTCTAGCTTTCTGGTGTTCTTTTCTGTAACTCTTGTTTCAATATAATCAGTGGTTTCCTCGCAAAAAAAAAAAATTGAGCAGCGGTTGTCAACTTCCAAAGTTCTTCTCCATTTGTTTTTCTTTGTTGCAAGTGTGTCCATGGCGACTCTCCACACGAAGATGCGGACTTTAGGGGGGACGCTACTTTTCCAGATGGTGTTCCAAATAGAGCGGTTTCCGTCTGGTTCATAGCTGGAGCTGCCTTGATCTTGTTTTCGGTGATTTAGGTCAAGGGCGAGACGGTATGTGCTTCTAACGTGAAGATCCTGTTCCTTTAGGGGTGCCCACTAGTTCCCACAATAATCAGTTGGTTTACCCTGGTATTCTTTTTCAAGTGAGTCACCTTTCTGTTAGAGTTCCTTGGTACCCATGGGTCTCTGAATATCTGAATTTTGGTACCATTGCTAATGCGGCTTATTGTGCCTTCTTTGAGTAAGTCCAGAGCAAACTCGACTCAATTCCAAGCAGGGGGCGGGTCCGAGTCGAAAATAGTGTCGAGAATATTTTCGTTGGGGTAATATCTAGCCTTAATCGCTCTGGTACATAGGCTATCGGGGCGGTGAATCGGGCGCCAAGATTGTCTTGCGAGTAAAGCCTGGTTTAGGAGGTTGATGTCTCTGAAGCCAATCTCGCTTTTCCCTTTTAGGTTGGTGATATTCTCTTGAATAAACCTTGTGCATTAGTGTAGTTTGTTTCAGAGTTAGTTTCAGTTTCGTCAGTTCACTGTAACCGTCAGGCTGTTGTCGACAACATATGATTTCTGTCAGTTTAGGCAGTTAGAGGTGGGCCGGGTTTTAGCGTTGTTTTAGTCCCGGTTTACCTAGTCCACACAGCGCACGATCGAACCATTGGATGGCGCGGATCAGATCGTGATGCATGAGTTTAGCCCGGATTAGCTGGGCACGTTCGTTGTACTCTGAGTAAAAGGAAAGGCAAACGGAAAATGCAGTCTCGTTTTACACTGCGCCAAAACCTGAGGCCTAGTTTGGCAATGAAGTTTTTCTAAAACTGAAGTATTGCAAAACTGAAGTATTTCAGTGCATCGGGAAGGAATACTTCAGTTTGTTGGTACTTCATTATTTCTCAGTATTGGCCAAAACTTCAACCTGTTTGGGATTTGTTGTTTTATCTTCGTTTTGACCGGATGTGCTGCATGCTAGATCATTGATTGGATGCGCTCGCATAGTCGCATGCATGACTGGGTGCGTACTCTTCCTCTAGATCGGCGAAGTGGATTTGGAGCTGGTTCGTCCTTGCGTTCAAGCGTGGCGTGGGGCGGCGACTACGACGCATCTCCGGCAAACTTGCATGGTGCAAGCTGAAGCAGGAGCGGCTTGGTCCACACTGGCGTGGTGTGGCGGAGCACGGGTGTAAAGAAGATGGTGCTCATGATAACCGGCAGCGGCATTGCAACAGGGATCGGCGGCGGTGTCTGGTTCTCGTCGGGGCTGCGACGCCCTAACCATAACCCTAACCCAGTTCGCCATGGCATGCTCGCGTGCGGCATGGTTGCCTACAGCAAGGCAGCCCGGCCTGCTCTTCTTGTGCATGTAGGCGCACGCGACCGCCCGCCTTGGTTCCCCCATCTCCACACGAGAGCAAGCAGCCGTATGGTGCAATCAAATCGAAAAAAAAATTCACGCCAATCTCACGAGGATGGAACATGACCGGCCTTCTTTTCCTGGTTCTGAGCTTGCTTTTTTCTTCGATGAGGAAGACATCGCAGCCACCGCAGAGGAAGACATCGTCGCAGCCGCCACACAGAGGAGACGACACCTCGAAGTAGATGTGTTTTTTGCGTTTCTCAGTTTAGGAAAAAAGAGGTCGGGACCAAAGTTTACAAAACGTCAAAAAAACTGAAGTATTGGAGATACTTCAGTATCCAAAACCACCGTATCTGTTCGATCCAAACACTGTGAAGTATTCAATACTTTGTTTTTTTTTGGAAACTGAAGTATTCATGAAATACTTCAAAAAAACTGCGCTCCCAAACGGAGCCTGAGTCTCTTTGTGTTCATCTTCTTCCAGCTCTAGCTCTCTCGTGTGTGTGTGTGTGTGTGTGTGTGTGGTTTGGTTCTCGTGGGATTCAGCAGAACGTATTCTCCCATGCCATCCAGTGCACTCTCCATTGTCCCTGCGCATCTCCCCAAGGCGAGTATCAGTTTCTCATATTGTTTACAAAAACCAATTGACATTTTGAAAACCCCCATGGCATAGCCTAGCAATGCTTGAGCTACAGACTTTATGTGAGTCCTTTGCTCCATGTGACATGAACCTCTCCGTCCAATTTGTTAGTTTTTTGGTGAGTATGTTCATGATCGGCTGGAAGTGTTCGTCTTTCATCGGCCTTCAGGCATGGGGATGCTTAGATATATTTCTTCGAATGTTGAGCTAGACACATTGACGATTATCTTTATCTCAGTTTGCCTTGTTCGCGGGGCATGCCTTGCTGACTCCCTATTGATTGAACCAAGTGCTGCAATGCATGATTTGAATCATGTGATGCTACATTGCTGATCGCCCTTATGATTTGCGAGAAAGAAATTCTATAAGGGCTTCGTAACTGGAATGGTAAAATTTTCTTAAAACGAACCGAGGTGCTGACTTGCTGGTAGTGGTTCTGAGTTATGAGAAAATGTGCAAACATTGTCAAAGGGCTCGGACCGAAAAAAGAACAGAAGGAATCAGTTCAAAGATGGGTCAAGGAGTGGTGAGACTGAATTTGTTGTGCGGTCCTTTTGTTGCAGTCCTGTTCATATTTCTTTTGTCCTTTTTTTTGCCCTTTGTATCCTCTGCGAACTATAAAAACTTCCGAGTTTTCTTGGAATTTAATGAAATGGTGGTCGCATTTTACTTAGGATGAATCACGTTGCCTGTTTGAAGCAAGTTTGGTGTGCAATTCCTTACCAAGTAGTTTGAAACTTTGGGGTCCAAATTGCAACGAAAGTAACAGACTAGACAGTTATGTCAATGCAGCCATTACACACAATTTTAACAGAAATACAATATCTTAGTAACACTGTCACTGACAATTTAATAGCTGTGAAATTGCTTAAGTGGAGAACCACGGTAACTAAATAATCGGAAGGTAAAATCTGAATACGACTACAGATTACAGAACAACACATCACAGGGTGAACAGACTACTACGGAGTACTACTAAACTGCAGATGTTAAAAAAAACTAACTGCTGATGTTAAACACTGGATCCAACTCCAGATCATGTTCTAACTATCCTTTCGCTGATGCACCAATCTTGTGCACTTACTCAACTCAAACCGTCTTGTGTCATCCGTCAGCCATGATCAGCATTCAGCAGAGACGAGATTCAGAGAGTGGCAATCGAATTCCAGAAGAAGTCTGCTCCACCGCACCATGGAGTCGATGCCGCCGTCATCATTGAGCAGCTCCAAGGAGCAGAAGGCTCGCCGCCATCGATCTGGGGCAGTCCACTCCAGAATTTCTCGCCCAAGTCGTCGACCTGGACTTGGACCGGCCGATTTGGCGCGGGATCGGAGAGCTCGCCGATGATGCTGTAGTGCTCGCCCCAGAATTGGTCGTCGCCAAGAAAGGCGTCATCGTCCTCCAGAATTGGTGCCTGCTGAATTGGTAAGGTAGGGGGAGGAAAGAGGAGCTGCCGCCTGACCGGAGATGATTCGTCGGTGGCCTTGATGGCCTTGCGCGGAGACGCCATGAGCTCGTCGGCCGCCTTCCTCTTGCACTTGCGCACCGACGCTGATGAAGCCAAAGACTTGGACACGGAATTGAGGAATCGAGGGCTGCGATAGATCTTGCAAAGCACGGTTCTTGGTTCTTCGTCGCCCTCGACGAGTTGCTGATCCAGACTGAACTCCACCATGAGCCACTCGGGCCGCTTTCCTGCTTCCTTGGGCTTGGGCACGTAGGTGAACCTCTCCAGGCGGCCGACGGTGTCGCCCGAGGATGGGTCGACGACCGCTTCTCCCCTCTCGGCTTTCCAGGTACCCTTGCCGCCGCCGACGATCCGGGGCTTGCGGCCGTCGCGGGCGATTGTGGGCTTCACGGCGCAAAAGAAATACCAGTTTTTGCTCTCGCCGTAAGCCCGCGCCGGTCCGGACGGGTAGCGGGAGGTGAGCGTCTCGGGGTCGTCGGCGTACACGTCCTCGTCGTGGAAGAAATGCTCGGTGGAGGCGGGGAGCGGAGATTCGGCAAGCTTCGGGAGGAGGCTGCATCACGAGGTCGTAGTTCTGCGGGTAGAAGGAGCTGCCGGGCATGGGCTCGTGGGGAGGAGTCGGTGACGCCATGGGGATTGGGATCGGAGCGCGCAGAGTGCTTGGAGAGCTGGAGATCCAAGAAGAAGCAGAAACCGCGGATTAGGATGGATTGGGATGGGAGCAGCCAGGATTAGAATTTGGCGGCGGGGGAGGAAGACAAGAGGCGGCTGGGAAGTGGGAAATCTTCGATTTAAACCGACGAAGATGCAAGTTTTTTGGACGCGTTTTCCAATCTTCCGATCAACTATATCAAGGAATGTTTGTTGATGTGCTAGCAATCCAAGCCGGCCGGCCCATCCCGCGTTTCTCAAAAGGAAACTGCGCATTTCCTTTTTTGAAGCGCATATATAAGGAAACTGAGTATTGCAAACTTGTTCTCCACTCCATGTATTTCCTTATTCTTCCACCTTGCTATTTCGTTAAAATTGTTCATAAATATTTTTGGTTCACTATTTTGTATTTCTATAATATTTTTGTAACAATTTTCGTTAGAAACTATTAACTCCATCATGTTCTACCATTTATTTATTTCTATCTTGTTCCAGAGATTAGTGATGTTTGTGCTATTTAAAATTGTAATACAATATCATCTTGAGTTTGGTACAGTACATAATATTGGATGAAGCATCCTTCAAGAACTATTGTAAAAAATCTGGAGGATTACAAACATTTGTCACCAGCACGATTAACATTTTTCATAGGCACATGATGAACATTTTTGTGGATATAAACCAGCATTTATTCATGGAGGGTTGCAACATGTAATGCTATGGTGACAATATATTTAGGGTTGTTTAGTTCCCGCTCATACTTCGTCAAGCCTAAGTTTGCCAAGTGCAGTTGAGAATTTAGAAGCCACGAAGTGTGTCAAAAGTTGGCAAGAAATTCACTCAATGGCGGGTAGGTTATATGGATAATAAAGTGAGGCAAGAACCAAACACTGAAACACGTGCAAATTACCAAACTTTGGCTTGGCAAAATGTGTCTGGAACCAAACACCCATGCTTAAGAGAGAACTTGTGTTCAAGAATGAAAGATAAATGTAAATGGAAGTAGTGCACAAGTGCTAGTTTGCATAATATGTGACGTTGTCAACATTATTTACATAAATTTCGGTGATTTCCACAAAGTTCTCTTTTAATTGTTTGTAATGATGCAAAATATGCCTTTTTTGCATATTTGTTAATTTTAGGAACCTTTTCGGGTGTCAAATGGACCGCAATGTTTTGCGGCGTTTCACGTCAGGATACCACGGCAAGGCCCATAGTTATGGACTTGGGTTTTAGTGAAGAAGATGCGTTGGTAGTTTCATTAGCGTACAAACAACACAGAGGACGCGATTTACCCAACTTTAGGCCACCGGAGGGTAAACCCTATGTGTTCCGTGTTTGTTTCATGATTGATGATGATTAGGGTTACATGGTCGTTGTGATTGCTATGGTGTGCTCCAGGTCACGTACCACGGATATATCCTTCCCGTCGATCCCTCCTTGTTCTTACGAAGGAGGCCAGATCTTAGGACTCCGGGTTGGTTACATGTTAGGATACCCTTGTATGGGCTAGTTCTTGTGTTGCACGCCTGGTTTGTGGGCTTTGGTTGTCATTGCGTTTTGGGCTTCATGGCAGCGTCTCCAGGATCTGGGGGCCCCGGTGCGACTTATAAAATGAGGCCTTAAATTTTGTTCAAACTAGTAAACTTTAGAATGTGATATTCCGTGAGAAATGTGTAAGTATTCATTCTAGAAGAGTAAATATCGCACCAAAGCAATAAACGAATCTCATGTTTTTGAAATAAAATTTCAATCATATAACTTTTTTCTCTTTCTTTTCTTCTTCTTTTCAGTACCCGATTAAAACTTTGTTCTTCTCATGATCCGTCATATTTCACATATTATTGAATTAACAAAATAATCTAAACAACTCAACAACAGAAGTGAGGTCCACTAGTTTTTTTCAACTGGAACTTTTCTTCCCATTTTCATGAACGGAAATATATAGCATCCAACCGTTTTCCACCAGTTGTCTCCATCTTACCTTAACATGTGAACTTTTGATATCGCCGATTGGTATACTCGTCGGGCAAATGGCAAAGCAGGGGAGTCATGGCGGCAATGACCAGGAACAACACCGGCAAGGATCACTGCACCAGGTCAACAGATGGGGGTGGGGGGCACGGCGGCGCGACGCGAACTAGTGTGGACGGAATACGAGCGTCGAGGGAAGTGAGGAGCGATCGATTGGGATTTGTTTGGTACGTAACTGCTGTGCTATTGGGCTCCCAATCGATACCAATCTAATTGCATAGTTGCATATGCTATGCTACAGGCCCTGCTTTCCTTTCGACGGAAGTAATCGTGGCCAGCTGGGCCGATCACAGAGCTAGAACTAGACAAATTGTTTGCGTTACAGTACTGGGCAGGAGGAATATTTGGGGCCCCAAGAAATTGGGGGCCTTGTTCGATCGCTCACTTCGAACATGGCCATCGACGGGCCTGCTTCATGGGCCTCTAATTGGACCGTACCAGATGTGGTAATAGTAGGTAATATATGTATCTAATCTATAATAAAGGGATTGTGTTCACCTTTAGACAGAGAGTAGAGGAGATATACATAAATGCCTAGGAAATATTTAAATTATCTATTAACGCAATGAAACACTAGCTCCGAGATTGGTGACATTGCATTGGTTTTATAGTGGCAAGGATTTTGAAGACCCAGCGAAGCTCAACATTGGCATCGGTGAGGAGACCTTAGTTGGCCGAGTTCTGAATGCAGGATGACATAGTAGTCTGCAATGTCGTTATCACACATAAAAGTGGGTGAAACCTATTTCATTTGCAACAGCTGGAAAGAATTTTCCTAGTGGATGGGGTTTCTAGCCGATGACACGTAGTGATAACTCACAGTGACGTCGTTCCAATCTGGATCATGGATTCACTGCGACACTATTTTGGCATGATCAGAAAACCAACATGTTATCTTCGTGAGATCAGGGTAGCGAAACGGAATCTTGAGGGGAAAATCCCAAAGAGGAGTGTAACATCCCACGACTTAGAACAAACGCGAGGTAGATTTAGAAAAGGATTCTGCATTGCATCGCAAAACGAGGAAAATTTTCGCGCTTAACTTCATAAAACATAAGAGGGATCGAGGTTTCTCTCTTATTGCAACTAGGGTTTAGTGTAACGAGAGTGCGATGAATTTCGACATTATCTCTTTGAACCTAGGGTTTTTTGAAAGGAATTTGAATTTCAATTTCAAATTTGAATTATAAATCATGATTGAATATAAGAAACCATCATATAATTGAAATAATATTTCATAACTCAAATTCAAATAAGACTCATACAATACAAATCCAAAATTGGATAATCACATTTATATAAAGCTCATAAGGAAAACTTTGAGTTTTATTGATACTTAAACACGCGTACATTGTCTTTACAATATTCCAGAATATTACAATGGAATTATTCTCAAATGAATAAGAAATCAAGAAAGAAATGAAAATTACAAATGTATAACTCTGATCCTAGACTAAAACTTCACAGGCACTTCTTGTTTTCTCAACATTGGCAATACTCTTAAATTCCTGCACAAATAAAAACCAGTAGACAAGAAATGATGCCAAGTGGCAATGACACTTGGGGATCAAATAAAATTACCAGTGTTAGGATAAAGGCCATCAGGTCGAGCTGATCCACGAGACCAGTAAACAACCAAGCTAGCAGTACATCCGGTAGGGGATCAAGTTCCAAGACAAACACATGCCAGCACAAGATATGCTCAAGCTTGTCTACCAAAGAGACATGTCCCTGGACTTGTGCATGCTCCACAACACATAGTGACTCACTTCTTGAGGTGTCAAGCAAGGGTGAAACTAAGACATTCAATATATACATCATTCACCTCACAACTATCGACACAAGGTAGAAGGAAACCAACAAGAGCCAATAGTAGATGTTCATCACAGCTCAGAGTTGTTCATCCCCAAACCATTCAAATCAAATCAACCATAGAACCAGAAAATGGTGGACTAGAGCAAGAAGAACATCAGGAGCTAGGAGGAGAGGGACAAGCTTAAACCACAAGCTCAAGCAAAACATCACAACAGATTAACACTTTGTTTAGGAGCTGGAGCAAGGTATACTTGATACCTGGAAAGTATCCAGAGGATCCAATCGATAAATATGCATGCTCAAATCGCAGCAACTCGAGCAGATGCTCAAAAGGGTTAATCATCACTTGGTATAGACCGAGGCGATGTCGGCAATAGATGAGGCAAGCAAGAACTAGTATTATCCAGTAGATGCAGATATGCAAAATTGGAAGAAATAAAAGCATATCCAAGTATGAACCAGATAAACACAAAGCCTTGACAGCCACATGCACCACCTAGCATCACCAAGCTATTAAACCAACATAGAGTCCTATTTTCTTCATAAAACAAATCACAGTGGCATTCATATGTATGATACCCTACTGTGAAGGTTTCTATTTAATCAAAACCAACAGTTATATCCATCAAGGTGAGCAACCAGTAGCAGTAGCTAAAGCTACTGAGGTCACATCAAATCCTAGAAAGCCACAACCAAAGCATCAATCATCATAATCTTGTCAGATTCAGATTGTAATGGATATTTATCCAACAAAGTTGGCATCCATTATTCCATTCAAACAAATTTAATCATTGATACATCTCCGACGTATCGATAATTTCTTATGTTCCATGCCACATTATTGATGATATCTACATGTTTTATGCATACTTTATGTCATATTTATGCGTTTTCCGGAACTAACCTATTGACGAGATGCCGAAGGGCCAGCTTGTTGTTTTCCGCTATTTTTGGTTTCAGAAATCCTAGTAAGGAATATT
>NC_061508.1:355613937-355625475 GCF_022539505.1 Lolium rigidum
TAAGAATAAGCGATGGAGATTTTCCCCGATTCTACGATTCAAGCAAAATCTCGGGGGCTACTGACATAGGCATCCCAAATGGGCTTGCCAAAGATAGTACCCGGGGTTTAACGAAGGCCCACTACCCGAAGAATAAGAAGGTTCGAGAGCCCAAGATATATTAAGGAAAGTAGAATTGTAATAGGAAGTGTTGTTTGTAAATCTAGCGGGATGAGTTAGAAACCGTCCCGGACTCTGTAACTTGTACAAAACGAAACCCTCGGCTCCACCTCTTATATAAAGGGGGAGTCGAGGGACGAGGAGATGATCGAATCATTGTCTGCGAACCCTAGTTTTCATAATCGTCGAGTACTTTTCGGCTGAAACCTTCGAGATCTACTTGCCCTCTACTTCTAACTAAACCCTAGCCTACAATCCATAGGCATTGACAAGTTAATCCCTTGTCAGTCGTCGACGCCGCTCAAGTCGTCTACCATGATCCTTGTGTCTTCTGCACGTCTTGGCCTCGGCGTCACGCAATTTGGCCTCGGCGTTTGCCTTTTTTGCCTCGACGTCCATCCTTTGGACCTCAATGACCTCTTTCGTGAGGTTGAGGTAGATGGCGCTTGCGGCCTCCTTTCCCGCACGCCTCTTCTCGTCCCTAGCAGCCAAGGCGGCATGATTCTCGGCCATTATCTTCTCCAGGTTCTGGGTGAACGCAATGGCCTGTGCCTCCCGGGCTAGATCGGCCTTGGTAGCCTTATGGCCCCGGGGACGAGGTGGAAGGGCTTGACGGCCTTGATCGTCGTCTTCGCTGTCAAGGTTGACCGCCGTCCCATTCTTCACGCGCTTCATCGTAGGCCGCAAAGCTTGTCTTCCACTTCTCCGCGTCCTTGAGCTTGTCCCAGCAATGGACCATATGGAAGCCCTTCTTATGCACTGCCTTAAACCTCTCCAAGGCCTGGGATACCTGCAATCACGCCAAAGCCGCCAATGATGTACATAGAATGATGTAAATAGAATAGAATGATGATGGTTGTATCTTGTTTACCACTGAAATGACGCCAACGCCGCTTACGGGGTGCCTCTTAGTATGTTCGACGGCTGAGCAGTGCCTCTTGTTTGATGTAGTTCCATCTTTTTCTGAGGGACTCTTTCGTGCGAGGGCTTGGGATGTGGTAGGGCGGGTGCATCTTGGTCTCGTTGTACTCCCGCATGACCTTGGCCTAATACACCTTGCCCTTTTGTTGGGCGCCATTAATACGAGCCATGGATTGTTGCCAGCCACGCGTCGCACAAACACTTGTCCTCGTCGTCGATGAATCCTTGTGTCCTATGGCTCTCCCCCATGTTCTTGGTAGCATTGTCCGTGGTGACAACAGGCTGTGTTGGCGCGTCGTCAAAGTCGTCGATGCACACGGGTGTTGGCTGCGTCGATGATGGCGTGTATTTCACACGTTCGTTGGGCAACCCCAAGAGGAAGGTATGATGAGCACAGCAGCAAGTTTTCCCTCAGAAAGAAACCAAGGTTTATCGAACCAGGAGGAGCCAAGAAGCACGTTGAAGGTTGATGGCGACGGGATGTAGTGCGGCGCAACACCAGAGATTCCGGCGCCAACGTGGAACCTGCACAACACAACCAAAGTACTTTGCCCCAACGAAACAGTTGAGGTTGTCAATCTCACCGGCTTGCTGTAACAAAGGATTAACCGTATTGTGTGGAAGATGATTGTTTGCAGAGAAAACAGTAAAAACAAGTATTGCAGTAGATTGTATTTCAAGTAAAGAGAATTGGACCGGGGTCCACAGTTCACTAGAGGTGTCTCTCCCATAAGACGAACAAGCATGTTGGGTGAACAAATTACGGTTGGGCAATTGACAAATAAAGAGAGCATGACAATGCACATACATATCATGATGAGTATAGTGAGATTTAATTGGGCATTACGACAAAGTACATAGACCGCCATCCAACTGCATCTATGCCTAAAAAGTCCACCTTCAGGTTATCATCCGAACCCCCTCAAGTATTAAGTTGCAAGCAACAGACAATTGCATTAAGTATGGTGCGTAATGTAATCAACAACTACATCCTTAGACATAGCATCAATGTTTTATCCCTAGTGGCAACAGCACAACACAACCTTAGAACTTTCTCGTCACTGTCCCGGTGTCAATGCGAGCATGAACCCACTATCGAGCATAAGTACTCCCTCTTGGAGTTAAAAGCATCTACTTGGCCGCAGCATCTACTAGTAACTGGAGAGCATGCAAGATCATAAATAACACATAAGCATAACTTTGATAATCAACATAACAAGTATTCTCTATTCATCGGATCCCAACAAACGCAACATATAGAATTACAGATAGATGATCTTGATCATGTTAGGCAGCTCACAAGATCCGACAATGATAGCACAATGGGGAGAAGACAACCATCTAGCTACCGCTATGGACCCATAGTCCAGGGGTAGACTACTCACTCATCACTCCGGAGGCGACCATGGCGGTGTAGAGTCCTCCGGGAGATGATTCCCCTCTCCGGCGAGGTGCCGGAGGCGATCTCCGGGATCCCCCGAGATGGGATCGGCGGCGACGGCGTCTCGTAAGGTTTTCCGTATCGTGGCTCTCGCATTGGAAGTTTCGTCACGGAGGCTTTAAGTAGGCGGAAGGGCAAGTCGAGAGGGGGCACAGGGGCCCCAGATGACAGGGCGGCGCGGCCAAGGGGGGGGGCCGCGCCGCCCTAGGGTTTGGCTCCCCTGTGGCCCCACTTCGTTTCGTCTTCGGACTTCTGGAAGCTTCGTGAGAAAATAGGCCCCTGGGCTTTTATTTCGTCCAATTCCGAGAATATTTCTTTACTAGGATTTCTAAACCAAAAACAGCGAAAACAAAGAATCGGCACTTCGGCATCTTGTTAATAGGTTAGTTCCGTAAAATGCACGAATATGACATAAAGTGTGCATAAAACATGTAGATAACATCAATAATGTGGCATGGAACACAAGAAATTATCGATACGTTGGAGACGTATCAGCATCCCCAAGCTTAGTTCTGCTCGTCCCGAGCAGGTAAAACGATAACAAAGACAATTTCTGGAGTGACATGCCATCCTAATCTTGATCATACTATTTGTAAAGCATATGTAGAGAATGCAGCGATCAAAACAATGTGTATGACATGAGTAAACAAGTGAATCATAAAGCAAAGACTTTTCATGAATAGCACTTCAAGACAAGCATCAATAAGTCTTGCATAAGAGTTAACTCATAAAGCAATAATTCAAAGTAAAGGTATTGAAGCAACACAAAAGAAGATTAAGTTTCAGCGGGTGCTTTCAACTTGTAACATGTATATCTCATGGATATTGTCAACATAGAGTAATATAATAAGTGCAATAAGCAAGTATGTAGGAATCAATGCACAGTTCACACAAGTGTTTGCTTCTTGAGGTGGAGAGAAATAGGTGAACCGACTCAACATTGAAAGTAAAAGAATGGTCCTCATAGAGGAAAAGCATCGATTGCTATATTTGTGCTAGAGCTTTGATTTTGAAAACATGAAACAATTTTGTCAACGGTAGTAATAAAGCATATGCATCATGTAAATTATATCTTATAAGTTGCAAGCCTCATGCATAGTGTACTAATAGTGCTCGCACCTTGTCCTAATTAGCTTGGACTACCCGGATTATCACCGCAATACATATGCTTTAACCAAGTTTCACAAAGGGGTACCTCTATGCCGCCTGTACAAAGGTCTAAGGAGAAAGCTCGCATTTGGATTTCTCGCTTTTGATTATTCTCAACTTAGACATCCATACCGGGACAACATAGACAACGGATAATGGACTCCTCTTTTAATGCTTTAAGCATTTGACAACAATTAATTCTTTTCTCATTAGAGATTTGAGGATATTTGTCCAAAACTGAAACTTCCACCATGAATCATGGCTTTAGTTAGCGGCCCAATGTTCTTCTCTCACAATATGCATGCTCAAACCATTCAACTCAATGTAGATCGCCCTTACTTCAGACAAGACGAACATGCATAGCAACTCACATGAAATTCAACAATGAGTTGATGGCGTTCCCCGATAAACATGGTTATCGCACAACAAGCAACTTAATAAGAGATAAAGTGCATAATTACATATTCAATACTACAATAGTTTTTAAGGCTATTTTGTCCCATGAGCTATATATTGCAAAGGCGAATGATGGAATTTTAAAGGTAGCACTCAAGCAATTTACTTTGGAATGGCGGGAAAATACCATGTAGTATAGGTAGGTATGGTGGACACAAATGGCATAGTGGTTGGCTCAAGTATTTTGGATGCATGAGAAGTATTCCCTCTCGATACAAGGTTTAGGCTAGCAAGGCTTATTTGAAACAAACACAAGGATGAACCGGTGCAGCAAAACTCACATAAAAGACATATTGAAAGCATTATAAGACTCTACACCGTCTTCCTTGTTGTTCAAACTCAAAACTAGAAATTATCTAGACCTTAGAGAAACCAAATATGCAAACCAAATTTTAGCATGCTCTATGTATTTCTTCATTAATGGGTGCAAAGCATATGATGCAAGAGCTTAAACATGAGCACAACAATTGCCAAGTATCACATTACCCAAGACATTTATAGCAATTACTACATGTATCATTTTCCAATTCCAACCATATAACAATTTAACGAAGGAGAAACTTCGCCATGAATACTATGAGTAGAAACCAAGGACATATTTGTCCATATGCTACAGCGGAGCGTGTCTCTCTCCCATAAAGTGAATGATAGGATCCATTTTATTCAAACAAAACAAAAACAAAAACAAACCGACGCTCCAAGAAAAAGCACATAAGATGTGGCCGAATAAAAATATAGTTTCAGGGAGGAACCCGATAATTTGTCGATGAAGAAGGGGATGCCTTGGGCATCCCCAAGCTTAGACGCTTGAGTCTTCTTGATATATGCAGGGGTGAACCACCGGGTGCATCCCCAAGCTTAGAGCTTTCACTCTCCTTGATCATGTTGCATCATACTCCTCTCTTGATCCTTGAAAACTTCCTCCACACCAAACTCGAAACAACTCATTAGAGGGTTAGTGCACAATATAAATTGACATATTCAGAGGTGACACAATCATTCTTAACACATCTGGACATTGCATAATGCTACTGGACATTAGTGGATCAAAGAAATTCATCCAACATAGCGAAAGAGGCAATGCGAAATAAAAGGCAGAATCTGTCAAAACAGAACAGTTCGTATTGACGAATTTTAAAATGGCACCAGACTTGCTCAAACGAAAATGCTCAAATTGAATGAAAGTTGCGTACATATCTGAGGATCATGCTCGTAAATTGGCGTAATTTTCTGAGCTACCTACAGGGAGGTGGACCCAGATTCGTGACAGCAAAGAAATCTGGAACTGCGCAGTAATCCAAATCTAGTACTTACTTTTCTATCAACGGCTTAACTTGGCACAACAAAACTCAAAACTAAGATAAGGAGAGGTTGCTACAGTAGTAAACAACTTCCAAGACACAAAATAAAAACAAAGTACTGTAGGTAAAAACATGGGTTGTCTCCCATAAGCGCTTTTCTTTAACGCCTTTCAGCTAGGCGCGGAAAGTGTGTATCAAGTAACATCGAGAGATGAAGCATCAACATCATAATTTGTTCTAATAATAGAATCATAAGGTACCTTTATTCTATTTCTAGGGAAGTGTTCCATACCTTTCTTGAGAGGAAATTGATATTTTATATTACCTTCCCTCATATCAATAATAGCACCAACAGTTCGAAGAAAAGGTCTTCCCAATATAATTGGACAAGATGCATTGCATTCAATATCCAAGACAACAAAATCAACGGGAACAAGATTATTGTTAACGGTAATGCGAACATTATCAACTTTACCCAAAGGTTTCTTTGTAGAATGATCAGCAAGATTAACATCCAAATAACAATTTTTCAGCGGTGGCAAGTCAAGCATATTATAAATTTTCTTCGGCATAACGAAATACTTGCACCAAGATCACATAAAGCATTACAATCAAAATCTTTAACCTTCATCTTAATGATGGGCTCCCAACCATCTTCTAGCTTTTTAGGAATAGAGGCTTCGCGCTCTAGTTTCTCTTCTCTAGCTTTTATGAGAGCACTTGTAATATGATGCGTGAAAGCCAAATTTATAGCAATAGCATTAGGACTTTTAGCAAGTTTTTGCAAGAACTTTATAACTTCAGAGATGTGGCAATCATCAAAATTCAAACCATTATAATCTAAAGCAATGGGATCATCATCCCCAATGTTGGAAAAAATTTCAGCAGACTTTATCACGAGCGGTTTCAGCAGTTTTAGTAGTTTCGAGCAGTTTTTCGCGCTTTGCATTAGAAGTGGAAACATTGCTAACACCAATTCTTTTATTAGTATGAGTAGGAGGTGCAGCAACATGTGTAGCATTAGCATTACTAGTGGTGGTAATAGTCCAAACTTTAGCTATATTCTTCTCTTTAGCTAGTTTTTCATTTTCTTCTCTATCCCACCTAGCACGCAGTTCAGCCATTAATCTTATATTCTCATTAATTCTAACTTGGATGGCATTTGCTGTAGTAAAAATTTTATTTTCAATATCCCTATTAGGCATAACTTTCGATTTCAAAAGATCAACATCCGAGGCAAGACTATCAACTCTAGAAACAAGAATATCAATTTTATTGAGTTTTTCCTCAACGATTTGTTAAAGGCAGTTTGTGTACTAATAAATTCTTTAAGCATGGCTTCAATTCCAGGGGTGAATTCCTATTATTGTTGTAAGAATTTCCATAAGAATTACCATAGCCGTTGCCATTATTATAAGGATATGGCCTATAGTTGTTACTAGAATTGTTCCGGTAAGCATTGTTGTTGAAATTATTATTTTTAATGAAGTTTACATCAATATGTTCTTCTTGTGCAACCAATGAAGCTAACGGAACATTATTAGGATCAACATTAGTCCTATCATTCACAAGCATAGACATAATAGCATCAACCTTATCATTCAAGGAAGAGGATTCCTCAACAGAATTTACCTTCTTACCTTGTGGAGCTCTTTCCGTGTGCCATTCAGAGTAGTTGATCATCATATTATCAAGAAGCTTTGTTGCTTCACCAAGAGTGATGGACATAAAGGTACCTCCAACAGCTGAATCCAATAAATTCCGCGAAGAAAAATTTAGTCCCGCATAGAAGGTTTGGATGATCATCCAAGTAGTCAGTCCATGGGTTGGGAAATTTTTAACCGTAGATTTCATTCTTTCCCAAGCTTGAGCAACATGTTCAGTATCTAATTGTTTAAAATTCATTATGCTACTCCTCAAAGATATAATTTTAGCAGGGGGATAATATCTACCAATAAAAGCATCCTTGCATTTAGTCCATGAATCAATACTATTCTTAGGCAGAGATAGCAGCCAATCTTTAGCTCTTCCTCTTAATGAGAAAGAGAACAATTTTAGTTTAATAATATCACCATCTACATCTTTATATTTTTGCATTTCGCATAGTTCAACAAAATTACTAAGATGGGCAGCAGCATCATCAGAACTAATTCCGGAAAATTGATCTTTCATAACAAGATTCAAGTAAAGCGAGTTTAATTTCAAAGAATTCTCGCCGTAGTAGCAGGTGGAGCAATAGGTGTGCATAAGAAATCATTATTATTTGTGGTTGTGAAGTCACACAACTTAGTATTTTCAGGGGTAGCCATTTTAGCAATAGTAAACAAAGCAAACTAGATAAAGTAAATGCAAGTAAACTAATTTTTTTGTGTTTTCGATATAGCAAACAAGATAGCAAATAAAGTAAAACTAGCAACTAATTTTTTTTTGTATTTTGATTTAGTGCAGCAAACAAAGTAGTAAATAAAACTAAGCAAGACAAAAACAAAGTAAAGAGATTGAGAAGTGGAGACTCCCCTTGCAGCGTGTCTTGATCTCCCCGGCAACGGCGCCGATAAAATATGCTTGATGGCGTGTATTTCACACGTTCGTTGGGCAACCCCAAGAGGAAGGTATGATGAGCACAGCAACAAGTTTTCCCTCGGAAAGAAACCAAGGTTTATCGAACCAGGAGGAGCCAAGAAGCACGTTGAAGGTTGATGGCGACGGGATGTAGTGCGGCGCAACACCGGAGATTCCGGCGCCAACGTGGAACCCGCACAACACAACCAAAGTACTTTGCCCCAACGAAACGAGTGAGGTTGTCAATCTCACCGGCTTGCTGTAACAAAGGATTAACCGTATTGTGTGGAAGATGATTGTTTGCAGAGAAAACAGTAAAAACAAGTATTGCAAGTAGATTGTATTTCAGTAAAGAGAATTGGACCGGGGTCCACAGCTCACTAGAGGTGTCTCTCCCATAAGACGAACAGCATGTTGGGTGAACAAATTACAGCTTGGGCAATTGAAAAATAAAGAGAGCATGACAATGCACATACATATCATGATGAGTATAGTGAGATTTAATTGGGCATTACGACAAAGTACATAGACCGCCATCCAACCGCATCTATGCCTAAAAAGTCCACCTTCGAGGTTATCATCCGAACCCCCTCCAAGTATTAAGTTGCAAGCAACGGACAATTGCATTAAGTATGGTGCGTAATGTAATCAACAACTACATCCTTAGACATAGCATCAATGTTTTATCCCTAGTGGCAAACGCACAACACAACCTTAGAACTTTCGTCACATCGTCCTGAGTGTCAATGCAGGCATGAACCCACTATCGAGCATAAGTACTCCCTCTTGGAGTTAAAAGCATCTACTTGGCCGGAGCATCTACTAGTAACGGAGAGCATGCAAGATCATAAATAACACATAAGCATAACTTTGATAATCAACATAACAAGTATTCTCTATTCATCGGATCCCAACAAACGCAACATATAGAATTACAGATAGATGATCTTGATCATGTTAGGCAGCTCACAAGATCCGACAATGATAGCACAATGGGGAGAAGACAACCATCTAGCTACTTGCTATGGACCCATAGTCCAGGGGTAGACTACTCACTCATCACTCCGGAGGCGACCATGGCGGTGTAGAGTCCTCCGGGAGATGATTCCCCTCTCCGGCAGGGTGCCGGAGGCGATCTCCGGGATCCCCGAGATGGGATCGGCGGCGACGGCGTCTCGCAAGGTTTTCCGTATCGTGGCTCTCGGTACTCGGAAGTTTCGTCACGGAGGCTTTAAGTAGGCGGAAGGGCAAGTCGAGAGGGGGCACAGGGGCCCCGGATGACAGGGCGGCGCGGCCAAGGGGGGGGCCGCGCCGCCCTAGGGTTTGGCTCCCCGTGGCCCCACTTCGTTTCGTCTTCGGACTTCCGGAAGCTTCGTGAGAAAATAGGCCCCTGGGCTTTTATTTCGTCCAATTCGAGAATATTTCTTTACTAGGATTTCGAAACCAAAAACAGCGAGAAAACGACAAGCGGCACTTCGGCATCTTGTTAATAGGTTAGTTCCAGAAAATGCACGAATATGACATAAAGTGTGCATAAAACATGTAGATAACATCAATAATGTGGCATGGAACACAAGAAATTATCGATACGTAGGAGACGTATCAGTCGACTGGGTGGAGAACAACCATGCGTTATTTTTTTAGATAAAAGGCATCATAATGCCCGACTTTAAATTAATAAAGCCCTTAGGTTCAAACGATGTTACAACACGCTGTGCCATACAGCTTAGCCAAAAGGATCAACGAGAAAAAAGACAAGAAAAGAACACCACATCAAGACTCGACGCAAGGGGCAGGAGCTAGTGCTGAAGATCTGGCCGAGCCACCGCTACTGGATCTTCATTGGCTTGTGTGACCTAGTCTCACGGCGGCGTAAAGCTCCCTCAGCTTGTTCTCCAACCACCGGAGGCCCTCCCGATCGCTTGGCTTTGCCTTGCCGTTCCAAAGCTGTATAAAAATAGCAGCTTTGAAAATAACATTAGCGGGATGGTTAATAATTTTTTTCTCAATAGTGAGCTTATTGCGAATGTTCCAAAGAGCCCACTACAATAAATATGGTGACTTGCGACCCTCCATATTAGTCACTGGAAGGTCATTGTGCACCATCTATGACCACGTCGTGACTAATAACTGTTGGTCGCCAGTTGAGCGTCACTGACGGCGCACAGCGACCTTTTTATTTAAATGGTCGTAGAGGACTACGACTAAAATTGATGGTCATAAGTCCTATGACCAAATTTTTGGTCACCGGCAATCCGCTTATCCACGTCAGATCCAGCATGGCGAATCCTACGTGGCAGATATGTGACCAAATCAAATGGTCATGATTTGAAATCAGCCCAGTCCAGCTCGGTGCTTTATATGGGCCAAGCCCAACAATTCAGTCTATTTATATTATTTTCCTATCAATTTTTGTAAGCTATATGGGCCAAGCTATAAGGTCACTAGTTAACACATTTCTTGTAGTGGCCCAAGATTGGGCGAGAAAGAGGAACCAAAGGAGTCTACTGGCCCTTCCCGCAAGGCTAGAGAGGATGGCATGGAATTGTGGGAAGTTCCCAGGGTTACAATCAAGAATCTATCGGATGGCGCACCAAGCAAACCTCGCCAGGGAGCAAGAGAAGAAGATATGCTCAGCATCTTCCACCTGTGCGCAAAGCGCGCAGTTGCCCATGGCTGGACCATGTCTTGTCGCAATTTGTTGGCTAGAAGGCAATCTATCGAGGATGAACTTCCAGGCGAAAATCTTGATCTTCAGGGGCACTTTGGCCGCCCAAACATCTTTGTGATAAGCGACGGACGCCCCTTGCGAGAGTTTGGAATACAACGATTGCACCGAGAACTTGCCCAAGGATTCCAGGTGCCAGATGACCTTGTCTTTCGGTTCGAAAGGACAATGGAATCAGTGAGCGTCCCAAGCTCGTTCCACTGTCGCCTTCCTTCAGGATTGAGCGAGCGCCGGAAATTGATGTTAAGAGCTCCGGAGTCTACAGCGGCAGCCACCGTGAGAGTTGGGTTCTCGCAAATATTGAAAAGGCTGGGGAAAATCTCCTTGAGGGGCCGATCTCGGATCCACCAGTCAGTCCAGAAATAAGTACGTCATCCATCTCCAATCAAATGCTTCGCCCCCAGTTTGAAAAAATGCTTTATATTGTGCAAGCTTTTCCAAAACTCGCGAGCCACCCCTGTCCGGAGCCCTCGAACAGGTTGTCGGCGTCGCGGTATTTGGCTCTGATGATTGTAGCCCAGATAGAAGCGTCGTCCTGATAAAGTTTCCAAACCCATTTGGACAAGAGGGCAATGTTCATCTTTTTGGAGTTGAGCAGGCCTAACCCTCCCGTGGATTTTGGTCGGCAAACCGAAGGCCAATTCACCATATGGTACTTACGTTTATTGCCCGCTCCTTCCCAAAAGAATTTGGAGCGGTGAGAGTCGAATCTAGCATGAATCCCGTCATGCAGAAGGAAAAGGCCCATGGCAAAGATGGGGATACTATCAAGGCAGGCATTGGAAATAATAAGTCTTCCTCCCGAGGTGAGAAGCTTGCTC
>NC_061508.1:355625575-355656134 GCF_022539505.1 Lolium rigidum
TTATTTTATTTTCCCAAAAGGATATTAAAAAGTTCACTTAGTGTCCTAAAACAATATTTTAAGTTTTACAAATTTTTAGAAACTTGTTCGGTTTGCATATGTTGAAACTATCGTATATGACCATAATGGCATAACAGTAATAAAATACTATAAAATAATAATTTATAAAACTAAGTATTTTTATTGTTCTATACTGAGCAAAATAATTTTTCAAATTTATAGAAATTTGTTTCACTCAAATCGAAGTTACGAAACTCATTTTATAAGAGAAACAAGTAAAAAAAAAAGAGCCGACCCAACTGGGCCGACCCAACTGGGCCGACTCGGCCCAACAAGGGCGACCGAACCGTCGTCGTCTTTCTCCTCCCCTCGTTCACCTCAGACAGCCACCCCTCCCCCTTCATTTTTCCCATCAATTCCAGCTGCAGTTTTCACTCACCATAAACACGGAAGTTGCTCCAAATGCAATGAGGCATCAATTTAGGAAATCAATTTGCCATTTAGTTATCTTAATCTGCCCAACCAAACCGGCGTTCCCAATGCCACCCGTCGGCATACATCTTCCGATCTCTCTCCTCAGGTCATATCAATGAGAACCAAGGGAAGCACCGTGCGTCCCTCATTATTCTACATCAGTTTCATTCTCAAACTTTTCTGAGAGGAGCTCTGTACAACCCATACCGACCATGCCATTGTAAGCCACAAACTCGAGTTCATCGCTATATCCCGTCTCCAAAGGTGATTATCGAGTCGATTCCCGGCACTAGTAGACTTCTCTCGTTAAGGCCTTCGTCCAGGACATGGGTTTGCATCTTTTTGTTGCTCTTTTGGAGCACGGACGCTGAAGCCATGTTGTCCGGCCTTGTCGTCGATTCCGGTAGGTATATGAAGTCCTGGCCCCTGTTTTCTTCTTCTGCTCCTCCTCCTTGTATCGCCCGCGCGCACCACCTGAAGATCTCGTTTGCTCCGAACTGCAGCCGAGACAATCTCCACAAGGGCGCCTGCCGCCGACGACAACCGTCTAGCCGAGCACCACCGCCGTTCGGGACTGGAAGGGTCACTGCTGAGATGCGGACTGAATCCTCCGTGAAAATACGCACCTCGCCGACATGTGCATTGAGCCTGAAGACCACCGTACCGACACCACCATCCACGCCCGACCCGCCATCGCTGCCATCTCGCCATCGTGTATCAGGTTTTGCCACTGTAAGTCGCCGACACGCTCATTTGATTGGATCCCTGGCCACAGTTTAGATTAGATTAAGCATGGCATTCTAGGCCGTTACATCTGAAACTAAAGGTCCACGTTAGCCTAGCTAACTCAATGGTATCAGGCGTGGCATATTTCAGTTCATTTGATCGATCGGTATGGTACTTTGTACTATTTCACGGTGGAACTTCAGAAATTCATATCTTCAGTTTTAGAGCTCCGTTGTGAATCATTTCTTTTGCGTTAAACTTGTAACCAAATCCTCTACAACACAACTTTCGTGTAGGAAGTTTTTCCCTCCGAGCAACTTGTTCGGACAACTTTTCGGACACCATCGGACACCACTAGAATTCTAACCGCTTCGGTATAATTTTGTAAAATTCATATCTTGAGTTCTACAAGTCGGATTTCGACAAACTTTATACCGTTGTAATCAGCAAATCGCACAGATCATTCTAGAATTTTTGCGTGGTAGTTTCGCCCACTATATTTTCGCGGTACCTCTTTGATCCGTAACATCGTCTATAAAATAAATCCTACAAACTTTTTCCGAGAGATTCTTTTGGCGATACGCTTGTAATGAAATTCTCTACAACTTCCATGTAGAAAGTTCTTCCATTCGGAAAACTTCTTCTAATAACTTTTCGCGAAAATTGTAGTCCTATAACTGGTTTCGACATAGTTCCTTTAGCGAAAATGATCCTTATGATCATACCCATCTTTGAGGGCCAGTTATAATTCTTTGTCACGTTCACAGATAATGCATAGCCTACCCCTAGTTATCTAGTTAATATTATTCAAATAATAATTGGGTTATTTTAGTAATTGGTAACAAATCTCAGCTATAGATTTTTCCTATGTGCAATTGTTATGTTGATTCACTCTACTACATACACATGTTTTTTTAAAACCCTTGATATTCATTAGCATCTTTGACACAACCACCATCGTATCCTAAATATCATTCATACATATTCAACCTTATACCCACTTAATCTTATTACCTTATATTGAACTATTCAATTTACAAATGAGTTAATTGAGTAATTCAATATATCACAAATCCAAACCCAAGCCAATGTGTAACTCATACTATCTTAGTAAGTGTTGTCACACTCTACTTAATAGTATTTTGAGTTGTGCCATTTGAGACTCATGTGATTTTATCACATGGATCATTCCCAATTAGCCATTCTTATGTAGCAAACAACTCTTGACCATAGTTCCTTGTCAACATTTTCCTTCTAAGCATTTGGCTTAGATAATATTTATTTCTTCCTAAGTATTTGACTTAGCCATTACATCTACCAAAGCCATATCGTGCAAGCCATGCCTCATGCCATATCTTCTTTATCCGATGACTAAAATAAAATGAATAATAACTTGTTGTTTTCCTTGCTTGATTTTGTTGTTGTATGAATGGTGTGTTTATGTTGTGCTATTTTTTTTATCTTATAGTTGGTGTGAAGAGCGACGTGTTTTGTTGAGAGAAGTGAACGATCTTCAATTACCAAAAAGGCAAGTGACATTCAAATCCTATCTATTTTATTTATGCATTAGTGTTTTGAAACCTAGTATGCATGGCAGGATTTGATTTCAAAAGTAAAGTATTATGCTATGCGTAGCAAACCCTAGTAGTGTGTAGCTACTCCTGAACCTATTGCTAGGATGCTTTACTTTTGCCTGCAAGATCAAATGCCAAGTGTTGTTTCGTTGTTGAATGAGAATGTTTGAAAATTTAAAAATTAACAACCTTAATGAAACACCTGGGTGGATTTGGTATTGCTTGGTGGGCGGCTACTCAGGGCCACATGACTCCTGTCTAGTACTTGTCATGTGGTTGTCTTCGCCTGAGGGTGCACAAATGTTGAGTGGCTACTCAGGGCCACATTACTCCTGTCTAGTACTTGTCATGTGGTTGTCGTCGCCTGAGAGTGCACTTGTGGTTGGCCACTCAGGATTTAAAAAATTATTATGTCGTCCATGTTTTAGATAGCTTCCAGTGCAGCCTTATGGTATTATGGGCTCTGCCGAGATTAAGTATGTTGTGAGGTCCAACTTGTTTGCTAGACATGAGGATGTGGCTGCGGCCAAATGGGAACGGGTCTAGCTAGTATGGTTGAAACCTTCTTCTGAAAGATCTTGTCTCATTCTTCTCTTGGGAAGGGTGGGTCGTAAGGTGAAAGTGCACAACCTCTCGAGAGTTAAACCTAAGATCTTAGCCGTGTCCCCGGTTATGGACATTTTGAGCTTCTAGGCAAGGAATGTACGGAAGAATCTCATCACCTTTTCTGAATGTATTTAAAATTGTGTATCCACCTTCGAAAACTCATGGGAGATGTAACCATGTGATTATTCTAAAACCCATGGAGGATTTAACCATGGTGCTATTTCATAATGTCATTCAAAGGTTTTCAAAATGTTTTGTTTTAAATAAAATATAGGATAAAATTGGCTTTATGCAAATTTGCCTAAACTCCACTAGCCAAATATCATGTAGATAGTCATGCCTAAAAACTGCCACCATATAAGTGTCATTTGCCAGTACATTATTGTACTGACCTCCATTCGTGGGGCTGCATATTTAAACGTGCAGGTTCTTCGGAAGATGAGTACTTGGTAGGATCTCGAGTCTACATTCCAACATGACTTCCTGTGGCACATGAAGATGATGAAGGCTCATTGATGATTCACTTTCCGCTGTGTTAGTTCTGAACATTGTTGAGCTAGTCCATGTGACAATGCAATTTGTAAGGTTTTACTTTACCCTCTGGATCAACGATGTAGTAATTTGATACTATTGCAATGATTACTATATTTTGTAATGTGTGTGCTATCAGTGATCCCGGGAATAGCACTATACACAGGTATCTTGCCTTTATTAAAAGGTAGGGTGCTACAGTAGGTGTCCAGCAGCCCCTGGCCCCCTGATGCAGAGAGAATACCAGACAATGCCTCGCCAATGAAATTAAACAGGAGGGGGATAACGGGTCCCCTTGACGTACCCCCTTTTGTTCCTGAAGTAAGGACCAATCACGCCGTTGATGGAGATGGCGGTCTACCCGCCGGAAACTAACTGCAGCACTCTGTGAATGTAGGCTTCTTCAAATCCTTTGCAGCGAAGGACTTCAGCCAGGAACTCCCAGTTAACCCGGTCGTAAGCCTTCTCAAAGTCGAGCTTAAGGAGAATACCACCCAGTTTCTTTGAGCGGAGTTCATGAACAATTTCTATGAGAGCCAGAGGGCCTTGAAGCAGGTTCCTCCCCTTGATGAAAGCAGTCTGATTCATACTGATGGTTTTATGAGCAATGGGGTCCAGGCGATAAGCAAACGCCTTCGAGACAATTTTGAAGATCACATTGATGAGAGCAATTGGCCGAAATTGGAAAACTAAGTCCGCCCCGGGCACTTTGGGGATCAGGGTGAAGATGGCGAAATTTAGTCGAGAGATGTCTATGCGTCCCAGCATAAAGTCATTGAGAATGTGAAGCACACCAAGCTTGACATTGGGCCAGAAACGCTTGAAGAACAGAACAGGGAAGCCGTCAGGGCCAGGGGCCGTGTCGGATTTCATCTCCCGAACTATGGAATCCAACTCTTTCACTGAGAAGGTTATCATCAGCTGATTGTTGTCGTCCGTCGACACTTGGGAATTAATCGGCCAAGTCCTGGGAGACAAGCCACAAGTACGGCTCCCAGCCGAACCGAGCAGGTCGCGTAGAAGTCATAAATAGCTGTTTGAATCTCTCTGGGATCATTCGTGATTTCATTCCCAATGTTACGAGCGGAGATCGTGCACTTTCGTCTCGATGTCCTCCGCATCTTGCGTCGGTGCCCACTCATCCTGTGGGCCTGTTTCGGCCCGGTCGTCGCCAACGAAGTCGCCGCCGAAGATCATGGCTTGGATGCCTGTCTCATGGCGGTCCTTCCAATAGGCCTACGAATGACCGCACGTCAGACGCATGATACACGGCAGTCGCACACATTGAGAGAGCTCACATACCGGGTCGTCCATCGTCGGGGCAGGCGCTGCCATTTCGTCGAACAGGATACGGGGCTCCGGCATGCTCTCCTCCGGCAACTGGCGCGTCTTGTGTGTCGTGCCCGGGCATGAGTCACTGCTTCTAGGCGTCCGGTTGAGGTCGGGAACCAGCGCGCCGTTGAACTGCAGCGGCGCGCCGTTGAACTGCACCGGCGCCACGCCGGAGGCGAACCGCGACGCCGGGTGGCCCTGCAAGGGAGCGGGAATTCTAAGACGCAGCTGGGAACTTACCGAGCTCACCGACGAGGCCGGAGGAGCAACACCGGCGATCCCCTCTTGCTTGACGAGCAGGTAGCCCTCTGCTAAGCTCGGATGGAGGGCTACTTGTGCGACACCGGCTTTCATCTTCATCTTTCACGCCTGCTGGTTGGCGGCCGCAACAATCTTCTCCTTCAGGTTCCTGCGCCGGCCGCGACGCTTCGCGGCCTCGACGCATTTCTCCTCCTTGGAGAGCACCTTCTTTGCCGCCTTCGGCTTTGCCTCCCGGCCGTCGGTGGCGGCCCGCTTCGCTTCCGCCGGAGCTGCAACCTCCATTGTGGCTATGGTCATGGCTATGGGGGAGTGTGGGGCGGTGGCGGGTGTGACGGTTTCCTCGGCATCCATGGTGGTGGCTGCGGCGGCGAGGATGTCCATCGCTTCTGGACTGCTCGCGTCGGTCTACTTTGATTTTCCCGCGGGGAATGGCCACTGGCGGGAATAATATGGGCCTCCCTACCACCGACGCGCGGGTCCTACGTCTTTTTCTGCGAACAATCAGCACGACCGCGGAGCGTCCTTAGAGACGCAACCTGGCGCACATTTGGGCCAGGTTTGCGTCGCCGCGGACGACCCGGTCACTTTGCGTCGCCCCTCTGGAGCAGGGCCCAAACGCATTTCCGCTCACGGCGGACTCAAATGATCGCTCATCGTCCGTTTGGGTCTCCCCGTTAGAGATGCCCTGAAGACCAAGGAGGAGCACAAGATCAAAAACACTAGAAGAGAGAGCAAGCAAGGTGGCTGATGCCCTTGCTAAGTTAGCCAGGTCCACTAGCGATTGGTCTCTGAGAGATGAAATACAGATCTAGACTGCAGAACAATTTTTTTTTTTTTGAGAAACACAGTACAAATGGAGACGCTCACATACACGTGCATACACTCACCTCTATGAACGCACACACACGCACACCCCTAACAGCTTTCTAATACTCAGTTTCCTTATGTATGCACTTTATAGCATCTCCAACAGACGCGCTATATAGGTCGCGCTTCAAAAATGGTCGGCATGCAGCGCGCGGGAGGAAAACAGGCGCTCCAGCAGGCGCGGTAAACGGCGCGGCGCTACAATTTTTTTTGGGCGCGTGGCGTTTTGCACAATCCGGAGCGCCATATGTGGCGCGTCTGCTACAGCGCGCGGCAACACTCTGCGCACGCGCGAAAAGCCAACGGCAAGAAATCTCCCCCCCCCGCGCCCGCGCCCTCATTTCCCCACCGCCCGCCGCAGCGAAATCCAGCCGCCACCGGTCGATTCCGCCACCGGCCCCGCTGTTGCGGGCCGCCGCGGTGTAGATCCGCCTCGCCCACGCCCCCTCCCGGCAGCGGCGGCCGCTCCGCCGCGCTGTGACGCCCGCGCCGCCGCCAGCGAGTGCAGTAGTCGGCGCTCGTCCTCCGCCTCCTCCTTCCCGGCGCCGTCGCGTTCTCCTCCGCTCCGCCGTCACCATGTCGTCGTCGTCTTCGAGCTTGCTAACAACATGGCGCGACCATGGTGCTCGCCGATTTGCTACCAAGGTATGCACCTCCGCCGGCCGGCCTCTATTAGTACATGATTTTTACTCGCCAATTAGCTACCATAGTTAGTTGTAGTTAAGTAATTTCATATGTATATTTGTAGAATTCATCATACGATTCATCGGATGACGAGTATGACCAAGAGGAAGAGGAGAACATATCGCTACTATTAGCATACCGCGCCGTTAAGAAGCCAAAAATTGGTGGATCGGTGTTCGGTAGACAGAAGTTGTGGATAGAAAGGATTGAAGGGCATGAGAAGTTGATGCGGTCATATTTCAATGAGAATCCGATATTCCCCGAAAGCTATTTTCGGTGGCGTTTCCGGATGAGTCTCAACTTGTTCAAGCACATCGCAACGGAGGTGACCAAGTATGATCGCTTCTTTGAGCAAAGGAGGAATGCCGCCGGAGAACTTGGTCATAGCATATATCAAAAGGTGACCGCCGCCTTGCGTATGTTGGCATATGGTATACCGACGGATCTTATTGATGATCATTTGGCCATGGGAGAGAGCACTTCTATCTTGTGTGTGAAGCGCTTTGTCGTTGCAATTGTCAATGTCTTTGGCTCCACATACTTGAGAGCCCCCAATGCTCAAGACACGGCAAGTCTTTTGGAGATCAACGCCAACCGGGGGTTTCCCGGTATGCTTGGTTCCATTGATTGTATGCATTGGAGTTGGAAGAATTGTCCGGCGGCATGGCATGGACAATTCAAAGGGTACAAGAAGGATGCCACCATAGTCCTTGAAGCGGTGGGTGACCAAGAGATTTGGATATGGCATGCTTTTTTTTTTTTGGAATGCCCGGGTCTTGCAATGACATCAATGTTCTTATGGAAGCTTCAAAAAGATCTCATGGAAGAATGGTGGAATTGGAATGGACAACAGTAGTTGCATACTTGTTGTATTTGTTTGAAAACTATGTGTTGTATTGTCTCAAAACTATGTTGTATTGTTGTATGTTGGACGTGTTGTATTTGGTTTGAACAATGTATTGTATTTGGATGGTACATTTATTCGTGAATTTTATATGGTTGTTTGATCTTGTTCGATGCATAGTTGTGTTTGTTTGTCATTTGCGCCGCGTCGCGTGCTGCAAAATAGAGCCTCCGGCGGAGGTATTTTTTTTGCGTGCCAACGCGCGCTGCAAAATGGAGCATCCGGTAGGGGGAAAATCGTTCCATCGCGCGTCTGACAGCGCGACGGCAGCGTCTTATAGCGCCGAATTATAGCGCTCCTCTTAGAGATGCTCTTAGAAAAGGAAATTCGCACTTTCCTTTTGGAAAACGAATGGGATGGGCCGGCTCGGGTTGCAGGTACCTCTGCAAACATTCCTTATACGAAAACCCGTCGAAAGAACGCGCCATCTTCTTCAGTTTAAATCGAAGATTTCCCAGCCGCCTCTTGTCTTCCTCCCCCGCCGCCAAATTCTGATCCCATCCCAAATCCCAATCCGCGCTTTCTGCTGCTTCTTCTTCACGCGCGCGCTCCGATCTCCAGCTCTCCAAGCTCTAGCTCCGCGCGCTCCGATCCCAATCCCCATGGCGTCGCCGGCTCCTCCCCACGAGGCCATGCCCGGCAGCACTTTCTACCCGCAGAACTACGACCTCCTGATGCGGTACCTCCTCCCGAAGCTCGCCAGATCTCCGCTCCCCGCCTCCACCGAGCATTTCTTCCACAACGCGGACGTGTACGCCGACGACCCCGAGACTCTCACCTCCCGCCACCCGTCCGGACCGGCGCGGGCTTACGGCGAGAGCGAAAACTGGTACTTCTTTTGCGCCGTGAAGCCCACGATCGCCCGCGACGGCCGCAAGCCCCGGATCGTCGGCGGCGGCAAGGGTACCTGGAAAGCCGAGAGGGGGGAAGCGGTCGTCGACCCATCCTCGGGCGACACCGTCGGCCGCCTGGAGAGGTTCACCTACACGCCTAAGCCCAAGGAAGCAGGAAAGCGGCCCGAGTGGCTCATGGTGGAGTTCAGTCTGGATCAGCAACTCGTCGGTGGCGAGGAAGAACCAAGAACCGTGCTTTGCAAGATCTATCGCAGCCCTCGATTCCTCAGTTCTGTGTCCAAATCTTTGGCTTCATCAGCGTCCGCGCGCAAGAGGAAGGCGGCCGACGAGCTCCCGGCGTGTCCGCGCAAGTCCATCAAGGCCACCAACGAATCTTCTCCCGTGAGGCGGCAGCTCCTCTTTCCTTCTCCTACCGCACTAATTCCGCAGGCACCAATTCTGGAGGACGATGGAGCCTTTCTTGGCGACGACCAATTCTGGAGCGAGCACTACCGCACCGGCGAGCTCTCCGATCCCGCGCCAAATCGGCCGGTCCAAGTCCAGGTCGACGACTTGGGCGAGAAATTCTGGAGTGGACTGCCCCAGATCGATGGTGGCGAGCGTTCTGCACCTTGGAGCTGCTCGATGATGACGGCGACATCGACTCCATTGTGCGGTGAAAGAGACTTCTTCTGGAACTCGATTGCCACTCTCTGAATCTCATCTCTGCTTAATGTTGATCATGGCTGACGGATGACACAAGACGGTTTGAGTTGAGTAAGTGCACAAGATTGGTGCATCAGCGAAAGGATAGTTAGAACATGATCTGGAGTTGGATCCAGTGTTTAACATCAGCAGTTAGTTTTTTTTAACATCTGCAGTTTAGTAGTACTCCGTAGTAGTCTGTTCACCCTGTGATGTGTTGTTCTGTAATCTGTAGTCGTATTCAGATTTTACCTTCCGATATTTAGTTACCGTGGTTCTTGTTGTATTGTGATCCAAATTCATATACTAAATGGAGGCTAACTTCTGACGAGCGGTACGGATCGTTGGCACCGCCTATAGTGAAGTTTTGCTGGCTGGCGCCCGTGGTTTTTTCCCCTTCTGTGTTGGAAGGGGTTTTCCACGTTAAATCTTGTGTCCCCTGCGTATGTTCTTGTTTCGTTCTTCGTTATTTGCTTGTCGCTTTTATAACAGTTCTCCACTTAAGCAATTTCACGGCTATTAAATTGTCAGTGACAGTGTTACTAAGATATTGCATTTCTGTTAAAATTGTGTGTAATGGCTGCATTGACATAACTGTCTAGTCTGTTACTTTCGTTGCAATTTGGACCCCAAAGTTTCAAACTACTTGGTAAGGAATTGCACACCAAACTTGCTTCAAACAGGCAACGTGATTCATCCTAAGTAAAATGCGACCACCATTTCATTAAATTCCAAGAAAACTCGGAAGTTTTTATAGTTCGCAGAGGATACAAAGGGCAAAAAAAGGACAAAAGAAATATGAACAGGACTGCAACAAAAGGACCGCACAACAAATTCAGTCTCACCACTCCTTGACCCATCTTTGAACTGATTCCTTCTGTTCTTTTTTCGGTCCGAGCCCTTTGACAATGTTTGCACATTTTCTCATAACTTAGAACCACTACCAGCAAGTCAGCACCTCGGTTCGTTTTAAGAAAATTTTACCATTCCAGTTACGAAGCCCTTATAGAATTTCTTTCTCGCAAATCATAAGGGCGATCAGCAATGTAGCATCACATGATTCAAATCATGCATTGCAGCACTTGGTTCAATTAATAGGGAGTCAGCAAGGCATGCCCCGCGAACAAGGCAAACTGAGATAAAGATAATCGTCAATGTGTCTAGCTCAACATTCGAAGAAATATATCTAAGCATCCCCATGCCTGAAGGCCGATGAAAGACGAACACTTCCAGCCGATCATGAACATACTCACCAAAAAACTAACAAATTGGATGGAGAGGTTCATGTCACATGGAGCAAAGGACTCACATAAAGTCTGTAGCTCAAGCATTGCCAGGCTATGCCATGGGGGTTTTCAAAATGTCAATTGGTTTTTGTAAACAATATGAGAAACTGATACTCGCCTTGGGGAGATGCGCAGGGACAATGGAGAGTGCACTGGATGGCATGGGAGAATACGTTCTGCTGAATCCCACGAGAACCAAACCACACACACACACACACACACACACACACGAGAGAGCTAGAGCTGGAAGAAGATGAACACAAAGAGACTCAGGTTTTGGCGCAGTGTAAAACGAGACTGCATTTTCCGTTTGCCTTTCCTTTTACTCAGAGTACAACGAACGTGCCCAGCTAATCCGGGCTAAACTCATGCATCACGATCTGATCCGCGCCATCCAATGGTTCGATCGTGCGCTGTGTGGACTAGGTAAACCGGGACTAAAACAACGCTAAAACCCGGCCCACCTCTAACTGCCTAAACTGACAGAAATCATATGTTGTCGACAACAGCCTGACGGTTACAGTGAACTGACGAAACTGAAACTAACTCTGAAACAAACTACACTAATGCACAAGGTTTATTCAAGAGAATATCACCAACCTAAAAGGGAAAAGCGAGATTGGCTTCAGAGACATCAACCTCCTAAACCAGGCTTTACTCGCAAGACAATCTTGGCGCCCGATTCACCGCCCCGATAGCCTATGTACCAGAGGGATTAAGGCTAGATATTACCCCAACGAAAATATTCTCGACACTATTTTCGACTCGGACCCGCCCCCTGCTTGGAATTGAGTCGAGTTTGCTCTGGACTTACTCAAAGAAGGCACAATAAACCGCATTAGCAATGGTACGAAAATTCAGATATTCAGAGACCCATGGGTACCAAGGAACTCTAACAGAAAGGTGACTCACTTGAAAAAGAATACCAGGGTAAACCAACTGATTATTGTGGGAACTAGTGGGCACCCCTAAAGGAACAGGATCTTCACGTTAGAAGCACATACCGTCTCGCCCTTGACCTAAATCACCGAAAACAAGATCAAGGCAGCTCCAGCTATGAACCAGACGGAAACCGCTCTATTTGGAACACCATCTGGAAAAGTAGCGTCCCCCTAAAGTCCGCATCTTCGTGTGGAGAGTCGCCATGGACACACTTGCAACAAAGAAAAACAAATGGAGAAGAACTTTGGAAGTTGACAACCGCTGCTCAATTTGCGGGAACGGTGAAGAAAATGCCTTCGATGCCACAATATCATGCACAAAAGCCAGGGCACTTCGTCACAAACTGAGGAAATGTTGGACTCCCACAGCTGAGCAAAATTTCTCCTATACTGGACGAGACTGGCTTCAGATCCTCCTGGTCTCCTAAACCAGACTGATGAAACAATGAGAGCTAAAACTATTGCTCTGGAGAGCATGGCACCTAAGAAACGACGTCATCCACAATGAAGGAAAGGCCACAATTTACGGCTCTATCATGTCTTCCAGTCCTACATCCGAGGTTTCCAGGAAGAACAATGTAGGCAGCCTCAGATGAAGGGTAAGCAGCCTGCAATCGCCTCAAAAGTACCGCTGTCTGGACTCCGTCGCCACCAGGATGGATTAAACTGAACACCGGTGGCTCCTTGAACAAACAAAATGGCGATGGAGGTGCTAGTGCCGTCGTCCGTGACAGGGATGGTAATGTCCTGAACTCGGATAGTTGTTATCTACCGCACTATGACGATGCCAATGAAGCAGAGGCAAGTGCAGCACTTCTGGGCGTCATATTTTAAAGATAAGGTCATATGGCCCGGCTTTATATATAAAGCTCCAACGGCTCGCCGAAACGATCATACTATAGCATACATCCGAGTCTGAGACCTCACACACATAAACAACACATCACACACCTACAAGTCTGAGACCTACTACACCAAGACCCACAGCACTCTGGGCGTTAGATTGTTGTATCCTATGCCTCATCAAAAGGTTATTGGGGAGCTCGACAGCCCTATCATTGCCAATGCCCTGAGATCGGATCAGCGCAGCAGATCAAAACTGCGGGCGATCATTAAAGAGGCAAAATTAATCCTAAGGGCATCTCCAACGGGGCGACGCATTTCAGATGCCCAAATTGTCCGCGGGCGCCGTTTGCGTCGCCTGGCGGACGCCGAAATGGTCGTGCGTCGTTTGCGTCTGGGGGTGGCTCCAGCGGGCCGACGCATTTTCGGCGCGGCCAGAATTCAAAAAAGAGGTTGTAGCCTAAAATTTGCACGAAATTACAGCCTCAAATTGAGGTCTGAAATAAGTTCATCACACTTTGCACATGGTACGGCACAAAGTGGAGTCCAAAAGGGGCACAACAAGGCCTGAACAAGCAATAAAAAAAAGTCCAAAAGGAGGCCAAGGTGCTGAGCGCATGGCGCCGGTGATCAGGCGTCTTGCACGCGGATTTCGGCGCGCCTCTTCATGAACCAGGCCCTGGTGTCGTCGTCGACGCCGCTCAAGTCGTCTACCATGATCCTTGTGTCTTCTGCACGTCTTGGCCTCGGCGTCACGCAATTTGGCCTCGGCGTTTGCCTTTTTTGCCTCGACGTCCATCCTTTGGACCTCAATGACCTCTTTCGTGAGGTTGAGGTAGATGGCAGTTGCGGCCTCCTTTTCCAGACGCCTCTTCTCGTCCCTAGCAGCCAAGGCGGCATGATTCTCGGCCATTATCTTCTCCAGGCTCTGGGTGAACGCAATGGCCTGTGCCTCCCGGGCTAGATCGGCCTTGGTAGCCTTATGGCCCCGGGGACGAGGTGGAAGGGCTTGACGGCCTTGATCGTCGTCTTCGCTGTCGAGGTTGACCACTGTCCCATTCTTCACAGCTTCATCGTAGGCCGCAAAGCTTGTCTTCCACTTCTCCGCGTCCTTGAGCTTGTCCCAGCAATGGACCATATGGAAGCCCTTCTTATGCACTGCCTTAAACCTCTCCAAGGCCCGGGATACCTGCAATCACGCCAATGCCGCCAATGATGTACATAGAATGATGTAAATAGAATAGAATGATGATGGTTGTATCTTGTTTACCACTGAAATGACGCCAACGCCGCTTACGGGGTGCCTCTTAGTATGTTCAATGGCCGAGCAGAAATTCTTTGTCTCTTGTTTGATGTAGTTCCATCTTTTTCTGATGGACTCTTTCGTGCGAGGGCTTGGGATGTGGTAGGGCGGGTGCATCTTGGTCTCGTTGTACTCCTGCATGACCTTGGCCTAATACACCTTGCCCTTTTGTTGGGCGCCATTAATACAGTCATGGATTGTTGCCAGCCACGCGTCGCACAAACACTTGTCCTCATCGTCGATGAATCCTTGTGTCCTATGGCTCTCCCCCTTGTTCTTGGTAGCATTGTCCGTGGTGACAACAGGCTGTGTTGGCGCGTCGTCAAAGTCGTCGACGCACACGGGTGTTGGCTGCGTCGACTGGTGATGTCTACGGGAGCTTCTATTCTTGTAGACAGTGTTGGGCCTCCAAGAGCAGAGGTTTGTAGAACAGCAGCAAGTTTCCCTTAAGTGGATCACCCAAGGTTTATCGAACTCAGGGAGGAAGAGGTCAAAGATATCCCTCTCATGCAACCCCGCAACCACAAAGCAAGAAGTCTCTTGTGTCCCCAACACACCTAATAGGTGCACTAGTTCGGCGAAGAGATAATGAAATACAGGTGGTATGAATAAGTAGTAGCAACGGCACCGGAACGGTGCTTTGCCCGGGACAGTAAACAAGCAGTAGTAACGCAGCGGTAGTAACACGAGTAAAACAAGTAAACAAGCAGCGATAGCGATATTTAGGAACAAGGCCTAGGGATTAGACTTTCACTAGTGGACACTCTCAACATTGATCACATAACAGAACAGATAAATGCATACTCTACACTCTTGTTGGATGATGAACACATTGCGTAGGATTACACGAACCCTCAATGCCGGAGTTAACAAGCTCCACAATAATGCTCATATTTTAGTAACCTTTAGTGTAAGATAGATGAAAAGACTAAACCAAGTACTAGCATAGCATGCACACTGTCACCTTCATGCATATGTAGGTGGAATAGATCACATTAATATTATCATAGCAATAGTTAACTTCGCAATCTACAAGAGATCATGATCATAGCATAAACCAAGTACTAACACGAAGTGCACACACTGTCACCTTTGCACACGTGCGAGGAGGAATAAAACTACTTTAATAACATTGCTAGAGTAGCACATAGATAAATTGTGATACAAACACATTGCAATCATAAAGAGATATAAATAAGCACCTCACTATGCCATTCAACAGTGAATAAGTATTCCGTGAAATATAGCCTAAGAGACCCACACGGTGCACACACTCGTCACCTTTACACACGTGGGACAAGGAGTCTCCGGAGATCACATAAGTAAAACTCACTTGACTAGCATAATGACATCTAGATTACAAGCATCATCATATGAATCTCAATCATGTAAGGCAGCTCATAAGATTATTGTATTGAAGCACATAGGAGAGAGATGAACCACATAGCTACCGGTACAGCCCCGAGCCTCGATGGAGAACTACTCCCTCCTCATGGGAGCAGCAGCGGTGTCGAAGATGGCGGTGGAGATGGCAGCGGTGTCGATGGAGAAGCCTTCCGGGGCACTTCCCCGCTCCGGCAGGGTGCCGGAACAGAGACTCCTGTCCCCCGGATCTTGGCTTCGCGATGGCGGCGGCTCCGGAAGGTTTTCCGTATCGTGGTTTTTCGCATCGGGGTTTTCGCGACGGAGGCTTTATATAGGCGAAGAGGCGGCGCAGGAGGGTCGAAGGGGTGGCCACACCATATGGCGGCGCAGCCGGGGCCCGGGCCGCGCCGGCCTATGGTCCGGGGGCCCGGTGCCCCCTCCGGTCCTTCCCGGGTGTTCTGGATGCTTCCGGTGAAAATAGGAACCCGGGTCTTGATTTCGTCCGATTCCGAGAATATTTCGTTACTAGGATTTCGAAACCAAAAACAGCGAGAAAACGAGAACTGGCACTTCGGCATCTTGTTAATAGGTTAGTTCCAGAAAATGCACGAATATGACATAAAGTGTGCATAAAACATGTAGGTATCATCAATAATATGGCATAGAACATAAGAAATTATCGATACGTCGGAGACGTATCAAGCATCCCCAAGCTTAGTTCTGCTCGTCCCGAGCAGGTAAAACGATAACAAAGATAATTTCTGAAGTGATATGCCATCATAACCTTGATCATACTATTTGTAAACATATGTAGTGAATGCAGCGATCATAACAATGGTAATGACATGAGTAAACAAGTGAATCATAAAGCAAAGACTTTTCATGAATAGTACTTCAAGACAAGCATCAATAAGTCTTGCATAAGAGTTAACTCATAAAACAATAAATCAAAGTAAAGGTATTGAAGCAACACAAAGGAAGATTAAGTTTCAGCGGTTGCTTTCAACTTGTAACATGTATATCTCATGGATAATTGTCAACATAGAGTAATATAACAAGAGCAATATGCAAGTATGTAGGAATCAATGCACAGTTCACACAAGTGTTTGCTTCTTGAGGTGGAGAGAGATAGGTGAACTGACTCAACATAAAAGTAAAGAGAATGGTCCTTCAAAGAGGAAAGCATCGATTGCTATATTTGTGCTAGAGCTTTTATTTTGAAAACATGAAACAATTTTGTCAACGGTAGTAATAAAGCATATGAGTTATGTAAATTATATCTTACAAGTTGCAAGCCTCATGCATAGTATACTAATAGTGCCCGCACCTTGTCCTAATTAGCTTGGACTACCGGATCTTTGCAATGCACATGTTTTAACCAAGTGTCACAATGGGGTACCTCCATGCCGCCTGTACAAAGGTCTAAGGAGAAAGCTCGCATTTTGGATTTCTCGCTTTTGATTATTCTCAACTTAGACATCCATACCGGGACAACATGGACAACGAGATAATGGACTCCTCTTTAATGCATAAGCATGTGGCAACAATTATTATTCTCATATGAGATTGAGGATATATGTCCAAGACCGAAACTTCCACCATGAATCATGGCTTTAGTTAGCGGCCCAAAGTTCTTCTCTAACAATATGCATGCTCCAACCATAAAGGTGGTAGATCTCTCTTACTTCAGACAAGACGGACATGCATAGCAACTCACATGATATTCAACAACGAATAGTTGATGGCGTCCCCGAAGCATGGTTATCGCACAACAAGCAACTTAATAAGAGATAAAGTGCATAAGTACATATTCAATACCACAATAGTTTTTAAGCTATTTGTCCCATGAGCTATATATTGCAAAGGTGAATGATGGAATTTTAAAGGTAGCACTCAAGCAATTTACTTTGGAATGGCGGATAAATACCATGTAGTAGGTAGGTATGGTGGACACGAATGGCATAGTGGTTGGCTCAAGTATTTTGGATGCATGAGAAGTATTCCCTCTCGATACAAGGTTTAGGCTAGCAAGGTTATTTGAAACAAACACAAGGATGAACGGTACAGCAAAACTCACATAAAAGACATATTGTAAACATTATAAGACTCCATACCGTCTTCCTTGTTGTTCAAAACTCAATACTAGATGTTATCTAGACTCTAGAGAAACCAAATATGCAAACCAAATTAGCAAGCTCTAAGTATTTCTTCATTAATGGGTGCAAAGTATATGATGCAAGAGCTTAAACATGAGCACAACAATTGCCAAGTATCAAATTATCCAAGACATTTTAGAGTTACTACATGTAGCATTTTCCAATTCCAACCATATAACAATTTAACGAAGAAGAAACTTCGCCATGAATACTATGAGTAGAGCCTAAGGACATATTTGTCCATATGCTACAGCGGAGCGTGTCTCTCTCCCATAAAGTGAATACTAGGATCCATTTTATTCAAACAAAACAAAAAACAAAAACAAACCGACGCTCCAAGCAAAGTGCATAAGATGTGACGGAATAAAAATATAGTTTCAGGGGAGGAACCTGATAATGTTGTCGATGAAGAAGGGGATGCCTTGGGCATCCCCAAGCTTAGACGCTTGAATCTTCTTATAATATGCAGGGGTGAACCACCGGGGCATCCCCAAGCTTAGAGCTTTCACTCTCCTTGATCATATTGCATCATACTCCTCTCTTGATCCTTGAAAACTTCCTCCACACCAAACTCGAAACAACTCATTAGAGGGTTAGTGGACAATAAAAATTAACATGTTCAGAGGTGACACAATCATTCTTAACACTTCTGGACATTGCATAAAGCTACTGGACATTAATGGATCAAAGAAATTCATCCAACATAGCAAAAGAGGCAATGCGAAATAAAAGGCAGAATCTGTCAAAACAGAACAGTCCGTAAAGATGGATTTTATTAGGCCACCAGACTTGCTCAAATGAAAATGCTCAAATTGAATGAAAGTTGCGTACATATCTGAGGATCATGCACGTAAATTGGCTTAATTTTCTGAGCTACCTACAGGGAGGTAGACCCAGATTCGTGACAGCAAAGAAATCTGGAACTGCGCAGTAATCCAAATCTAGTACTTACTTTACTATCAAAGACTTTACTTGGCACAACAAAACTCAAAACTAAGATAAGGAGAGGTTGCTACAGTAGTAAACAACTTCCAAGACACAAATATAAAACAAAGTACTGTAGCAAAATAACACATGGGTTATCTCCCAAGAAGTTCTTTCTTTATAGCCGTTAAGATGGGCTCAGCAGCTTTTAATGATGCACTCGCAAAAGATAGTATGTGAAGCAAAAGAGAGCATCAAGAGGCAAATTCAAAAACATATTTAAGTCTAACATGCTTCCTATGCATAGGAATCTTGTAAATAAACAAGTTCATGAAGAGCAAAGTAACAAGCATAGGAAGATAAAACAAGTGTAGCTTCAAAAATTTCAGCACATAGAGAGGCATTTTAGTAACATGAAAATTTCTACAACCATATTTCCTCTCTCATAATAACTTTCAGTAGTATCATGATCAAACTCAACAATATAACTATCACATAAAGCATTCTTATCATGAGTCTCATGCATAAAATTATTACTCTCCACATAAGCATAGTCAATTTTATTAGTTGTAGTGGGAGCAAATTCAACAAAGTAGCTATCATTATTATTCTCATCAAGTGTAGGAGGCATAGTATAATCACAACAAAATTTACTCTCCATAGTAGGTTGTACCAAAAGACCACTATTATAATCATCATAAATAGGAGGCAAAGTATCATTAAAGAAAATTTTCTCCTCAATGCTTGGGGGACTAAAAAGATCATGAAAACCAGCTTCCCCAAGCTTAGAACTTTCTACATTATTATCAACAATGGTGTTCAAAGCGTTCATACTAATATTACTACCAGCATGCAAATAAGATTCCATAGGTTTTTTAATTTTCGCATCAAACAATCCATGTTTTAAATCAGGAAATAGAATAAGAAGCTCATTGTTGTCCATTATGCCAAACTAGTGTAAACAAGAAACAAAAAGATGCAATTGCAGGATCTAAAGGAAATAGCTTCGAGCACACACACAACGGCGCGTAGAAAATACTTTACCCGGGACCGGTGTATGAGTGCCTTTTACCTTTCCTCCCCGGCAACGGCGCCGTGAAAAGTGCTTGATGTCTACGGGAGCTTCTATTCTTGTAGACAGTGTTGGGCCTCCAAGAGCAGAGGTTTGTAGAACAGCAGCAAGTTTCCCTTAAGTGGATCACCCAAGGTTTATCGAACTCGGGGAGGAAGAGGTCAAAGATATCCCTCTCATGCAACCCCGCAACCACAAAGCAAGAAGTCTCTTGTGTCCCCAACACACCTAATAGGTGCACTAGTTCGGCGAAGAGATAGTGAAATACAGGTGGTATGAATAAGTAGTAGCAACGGCACCGGAACATTGCTTTGCCCGGGACGAGTAAACAAGCGAGTAGTAACGCAGCGAGTAGTAACGCAATAGAAACGAGTAAACAAGCGAGCGATAGCGATATTTAGGAACAAGGCCTAGGGATTAGACTTTCACTAGTGGACACTCTCAACATTGATCACATAACGAACGGATAAATGCATACTCTACACTCTTGTTGGATGATGAACACATTGCGTAGGATTACACGAACCCTCAATGCCGGAGTTAACAAGCTCCACAATAATGCTCATATTTTAGTAACCTTTAGTGTAAGATAGATCAAAAGACTAAACCAAGTACTAGCATAGCATGCACACTGTCACCTTCATGCATATGTAGGTGGAATAGATCACATTAATATTATCATAGCAATAGTTAACTTCGCAATCTACAAGAGATCATGATCATAGCATAAACCAAGTACTAACACGGTGCACACACTGTCACCTTTGCACACGTGCAGGGGGAATAAAACTACTTTAATAACATTGCTAGAGTAGCACATAGATAAATTATGATACAAACACATTGCAATCATAAAGAGATATAAATAAGCACCTCACTATGCCATTCAACAGTGAATAAGTATTCTGTGAAATATAGCCTAAGAGACCCACACGGTGCACACACTGTCACCTTTACACACGTGGGACAAGGAGTCTCCGGAGATCACATAAGTAAAACTCACTTGACTAGCATAATGACATCTAGATTACAAGCATCATCATATGAATCTCAATCATGTAAGGCAGCTCATGAGATTATTGTATTGAAGCACATAGGAGAGAGATGAACCACATAGCTACCGGTACAGACCCCGAGCCTCGATGGAGAACTACTCCCTCCTCATGGGAGCAGCAGCGGTGTCGAAGATGGCGGTGGAGATGGCAGCGGTGTCGATGGAGAAGCCTTCCGGGGGCACTTCCCCGCTCCGGCAGGGTGCCGGAACGGAGACTCATGTCCCCCGGATCTTGGCTTCGCGATGGCGGCGGCTCCGGAAGGTTTTCCGTATCGTGGTTTTTCGCATCGGGGTTTTCGCGACGGAGGCTTTATATAGGCGAAGAGGCGGCGCGGGAGGGTCGAAGGGGTGGCCACACCATAGGCGGCGCAGCCGGGGCCTGGGCCGTGCCTGCCTATGGTCCGGGGGCCCGCGTGCCCCCCTCCGGTCCTTCCCGGTGTTCCGGATGCTTCCGGTGAAAATAGGAACCTCGGGTCTTGATTTCGTCCGATTCCGAGAATATTTCGTTACTAGGATTTCGAAACCAAAAACAGCAGAAAACGAGAACCGGCACTTCGGCATCTTGTTAATAGGTTAGTTCCAGAAAATGCACGAATATGACATAAAGTGTGCATAAAACATGTAGGTATCATCAATAATATGGCATAGAACATAAGAAATTATCGATACGTCGGAGACGTATCAAGCATCCCCAAGCTTAGTTCTGCTCGTCCCGAGCAGGTAAAACGATAACAAAGATAATTTTATTTTATTTTCCCAAACGGATATTAAAAAGTTCACTTAGTGTCCTAAAACAATATTTTAAGTTTTACAAATTTTTAGAAACTTGTTCGGTTTGCATATGTTGAAACTATCGTATATGACCATAATGGCATAACAGTAATAAAATACTATAAAATAATAATTTATAAAACTAAGTATTTTTATTATCCTATACTGAGCAAAATAATTTTTCAAATTTATAGAAATTTGTTTCACTCAAATCGTGAGTTACGAAACTCATTTTATAAGAGAAACAAGTAAAAAAAAAAAGAGCCGACCCAACTGGGCCGACTCAGCCCAACAAGGGCGACCGAACCGTCGTCGTCTTTCTCCTCCCCTCGTTCACCTCCATAAACGTATGTTCATGGCAGCCACCCCTCCCCCTTCATTTTTCCAATCAATTCCAGCTGCAGTTTTCACTCACCATAAACACGGAAGTTGCTCCAAATGCAATGAGGCATCAATTTAGGAAATCAATTTGCCATTTAGTTATCTTAATCTGCCCAACCAAACCGGCGCTCCCAATGCCACCCGTCGGCATACATCTTCCGATCTCTCTCCTCAGGTCATATCAATGAGAACCAAGGGAAGCACCGTGCGTCCCTCATTATTCTACATCAGTTTCATTCTCAAACTTTTCTGAGAGGAGCTCTGTACAACCCATACCGACCATGCCATTGTAAGCCACAAACTCGAGTTCATCGCTACATCCCGTCTCCAAAGGTGATTATCGAGTCGATTCCCGGCACTAGTAGACTTCTCTCGTTAAGGCCTTCGTCCAGGACATGGGTTTGCATCTTTTTGTTGCTCTTTTGGAGCACGGACGCTGAAGCCATGTTGTCCGGCCTTGTCGTCGATTCCGGTAGGTATATGAAGTCCTGGCCCCTGTTTTCTTCTTCTGCTCCTCCTCCTTGTATCGCCCGCGCGCACCACCTGAAGATCTCGTTTGCTCCGAACTGCAGCCGAGACAATCTCCACAAGGGCGCCCGCCGCCGACGACAACCGTCTAGCCGAGCACCACCGCCGTTCGGGACTGGAAGGGTCACTGCTGAGATGCGGACTGAATCCTCCGTGAAGATACGCACCTCGCCGACATGTGCATTGAGCCTGAAGACCACCGTACCGACACCACATCCACGCCCGACCCGCCATCGCTGCCATCTCGCCATCGTGTATCAGGTTTTGCCACTGTAAGTCGCCGACACGCTCATTTGATTGGATCCCTGGCCACAGTTTAGATTAGATTAAGCATGGCATTCTAGGCCGTTACATCTGAAACTAAAGGTCCACGTTAGCCTAGCTAACTCAATGGTATCAGGCGTGGCATATTTCAGTTCATTTGATCGATCGGTATGGTACTTTGTACTATTTCACGGTGGAACTTCAGAAATTCATATCTTCAGTTTTAGAGCTCCGTTGTGAATCATTTCTTTTGCGTTAAACTTGTAACCAAATCCTCTACAACTTTCCTGTAGGAAGTTTTTCCCTCCAAGCAACTTGTTCGGACAACTTTTCAGACACCACTAGAATTCTAACCGCTTCGGTATAATTTTGTAAAATTCATATCTTGAGTTCTACAAATCGGATTTCGACAAACTTTATACCGTTGTAATCAGCAAATCGCACAGATCATTCTAGAATTTTTGCGTGGTAGTTTCGCTCACTATATTTTCGCGGTACCTCTTTGATCCGCAACATCGTCTATGAAACAAATCCTACAAATTTTTTCCGAGAGATTCTTTTGGCGATACGCTTGTAATGAAATTCTCTACAACTTCCATGTAGAAAGTTCTTCCATTCGGAAAACTTCTTCTAATAACTTTTCGCGAAAATTGTAGTCCTATAACTGGTTTCGACATAGTTCCTTTAGCGAAAATGATCCTTATGATCATACCCATCTTCGAGGGCCAGTTATAATTCTTTGTCACGTTCACAGATAATGCATAGCCTACCCCTAGTTATCTAGTTAATATTATTCAAATAATAATTGAGTTATTTTAGTAATTGGTAACAAATCTCAGCTATAGATTTTTCCTATGTGCAATTGTTATGTTGATTCACTCTACTACATACACATGTTTTTTTAAAACCCTTGATATTCATTAGCATCTTTGACGCAGCCTCCATCGTATCCTAAATATCATTCATACATATTCAACCTTATACCCACTTAATCTTATTACCTTATATTGAACTATTCAATTTACAAATGAGTTAATTGAGTAATTCAATATATCACAAATCCAAACCCAAGCCAATGTGTAACTCATACTATCTTAGTAAGTGTTGTCACACTCTACTTAATAGTATTTTGAGTTGTGCCATTTGAGACTCATGTGATTTTATCACATGGATCATTCCCAATTAGCCATTCTTATGTAGCAAACAACTCTTGACCATAGTTCCTTGTCAACATTTTCCTTCTAAGCATTTGGCTTAGATAATATTTATTTCTTCCTAAGTATTTGACTTAGCCATTACATCTACCAAAGCCATATCGTGCAAGCCATACCTCATGCCATATCTTGTTTATCCGATGACTAAAATAAAATGAATAATAACTTATTGTTTTCCTTGCTTGATTTTGTTGTTGTATGAATGGTGTGTTTATGTTGTGCTATTTTTTTTATCTTATAGTTGGTGTGAAGAGCGACGTGTTTTGTTGAGAGAAGTGAACGATCTTCAATTACCAAAAAGGCAAGTGACATTCAAATCCTATCTATTTTATTTATGCATTAGTGTTTTGAAACCTAGTATGCATGGTAGGATTTGATTTCAAAAGTAAAGTATTATGCTATGCGTAGCAAACCCTAGTAGTGTGTAGCTACTCCTGAACCTATTGCTAGGATGCTTTACTTTTGCCTGCAAGATCAAATGCCAAGTGTTGTTTCGTTGTTGAATGAGAATGTTTGAAAATTTAAAAATTAACAACCTTAATGAAACACCTGGGTGGATTTGGTATTGCTTGGTGGGCGGCTACTCAGGGCCACATGACTCCTGTCTAGTACTTGGTCATGTGGTTGTCTTCGCCTGAGGGTGCACAAATGTTGAGTGGCTACTCAGGGCCACATTACTCCTGTCTAGTACTTGTCATGTGGTTGTCGTCGCCTGAGAGTGCACTTGTGGTTGGCCACTCAGGATTAAAGAGATTATTATGTCGTCCATGTTTTAGATAGCTTCCAGTGCAGCCTTATGGTATTATGGGCTCTGCCGAGATTAAGTATGTTGTGAGGTCCAACTTGTTTGCTAGACATGAGGATGTGGCTGCGGCCAAATGGGAACGGGTCTAGCTAGTATGGTTGAAACCTTCTTCGAAAGATCTTGTCTCATTCTTCTCTTGGGAAGGGTGGGTCGTAAGGTGAAAGTGCACAACCTCTCGAGAGTTAAACCTAAGATCTTAGCCGTGTCCCCGGTTATGGACATTTTGAGCTTCTAGGCAAGGAATGTACGGAAGAATCTCATCACCTTTTCCGAATGTATTTAAAATTGTGTATCCACCTTCGAAAACTCATGGGAGATGTAACCATGTGATTATTCTAAAACCCATGGAGGATTTAACCATGGTGCTATTTCATAATGTCATTCAAAGGTTTTCAAAATGTTTTGTTTTAAATAAAATATAGGATAAAATTGGCTTTATGCAAATTTGCCTAAACTCCACTAGCCAAATATCATGTAGATAGTCATGCCTAAAAACTGCCACCATATAAGTGTCATTTGCCAGTACATCATTGTACTGACCTCCATTCGTGGGGCTGCATATTTAAACGTGCAGGTTCTTCGGAAGATGAGTACTTGGTAGGATCTCGAGTCTACATTCCAACATGACTGCCTGTGGCACATGAAGATGATGAAGGCTCATTGATGATTCACTTTCCGCTGTGTTAGTTCTGAACATTGTTGAGCTAGTCCATGTGACAATGCAATTTGTAAGGTTTTACTTTACCCTCTGGATCAACGATGTAGTAATTTGATACTATTGCAATGATTACTATATTTTGTAATGTGTGTGCTATCAGTGATCCCGGGAATAGCACTATACACATGTATCTTGCCTTTATTAAAAGGTAGGGTGCTACAGTAGGTGTCCAGCAGCCCCTGGCCCCCTGATGCAGAGAGAATACCAGACAATGCCTCGCCAATGGAATTAAACAGGAGGGGGGATAACAGGTCCCCTTGACGTACCCCCTTTTGTTCCTGAAGTAAGGACCAATCACGCCGTTGATGGAGATGGCGGTCTACCCGCCGGAAACTAACTGCAACACTCTGTGAATGTAGGCTTCTTCAAATCCTTTGCAGCGAAGGACTTCAGCCAGGAACTCCCAGTTAACCCGGTCGTAAGCCTTCTCAAAGTCGAGCTTAAGGAGAATACCACCCAGTTTCTTTGAGCGGAGTTCATGAACAATTTCTATGAGAGCCCAGAGGGCCTTGAAGCAGGTTCCTCCCCTTGATGAAAGCAGTCTGATTCAAACTGATGGTTTTATGAGCAATGGGGTCCAGGCGATAAGCAAACGCCTTCGAGACAATTTTGAAGATCACATTGATGAGAGCAATTGGCCGAAATTGGAAAACTAAGTCCGCCCCGGGCACTTTGGGGATCAGGGTGAGGATGGCGAAATTTAGTCGAGAGATGTCTATGCGTCCCAGCATAAAGTCATTGAGAATGTGAAGCACACCAAGCTTGACATTGGGCCAGAAACGCTTGAAGAACAGGACAGGGAAGCCGTCAGGGCCAGGGGCCGTGTCGGATTTCATCTCCCGAACAATGGAATCCAACTCTTTCACTGAGAAGGTTATCATCAGCTGAATGTTGTCGTCCGCCGACACTTGGGAATTAATCGGCCAAGTCCTGGGAGACAAGCCACAAGTACGGCTCCCAGCCGAACCGAGCAGGTCGCGTAGAAGTCATAAATAGTTATTTGAATCTCTCTGGGATCATTCGTGATTTCATTCCCAATGTTAAGAGCGGAGATCGTGCACTTTCGTCTCGATGTCCTCCGAATCTTGCGTCGGTGCCCACTCATCCTGTGGGCCTGTTTCGGCCCGGTCGTCGCCAACGAAGTCGCCGGCGAAGATCATGGCTTGGATGCCTGTCTCATGGCGGTCCTTCCAATAGGCCTACGAATGACCGCACGTCAGACGCATGATACACGGCAGTCGCACACATTGAGAGAGCTCACATACCGGGTCGTCCATCGTCGGGGCAGGCGCTGCCATTTCGTCGAACAGGATGCGGGGCTCCGACATGCTCTCCTCCGACGAACCGGCGCGTCTTGTGTGTCGTGCCCGGGCATGAGTCACTGCTTCTAGGCGTCCGGTTGAGGTCGGGAACCAGCGTGCCGTTGAACTGCAGCGGCGCACCGTTGAACTGCACCGGCGCCACAAGGGAGCGGGAATTCCAAGACGCAGCTGGGAACTTACCGAGCTCACCGACGACGCCGGAGGAGCAACGCCGGCGATCCCCTCTTGCTTGACGAGCAGGTAGCCCTCTGCTAAGCTCGGATGGAGGGCTACTTGTGCGACACCGGCTTTCATCTTCATCTTTCACGCCTGCTGGTTGGCGGCCGCAACAATCTTCTCCTTCAGGTTCCTGCGCCGGCCGCGACGCTTCGCGGCCTCGACGCATTTCTCCTCCTTGGAGAGCACCTTCTTTGCCGCCTTCGGCTTTGCCTCCCGGCCGTCGGTGGCGGCCCGCTTCGCTTCCGCCGGAGCTGCAACCTCCATTGTGGCTATGGTCATGGCTATGGGGGAGTGTGGGGCGGTGGCGGGTGTGACGGTTTCCTCGGCATCCATGGTGGTGGCTGCGGCGGCGAGGACGTCCATCGCTTCTGGACTGCTCGCGTCGGTCTACTTTGATTTTCCCGCGGGGAATGGCCACTGGCGGGAATAATATGGGCCTCCCTACCACCGACGCGCGGGTCCTACGTCTTTTTCTGTGAACAATCGGCACGACCGCGGAGCGTCCTTAGAGACGCAACCTGGCGCACATTTGGGCCAGGTTTGCGTCGCCGCGGACGACCCGGTCACTTTGCGTCGCCCCTCTGGAGCAGGGCCCAAACGCATTTCCGCTCACGGCGAACTCAAATGATCGCTCATCGTCCGTTTGGGTCTCCTCGTTAGAGATGCCCTGAAGACCAAGGAGGAGCACAAGATCAAAAACACTAGAAGAGAGAGCAAGCAAGGTGGCTGATGCCCTTGCTAAGTTAGCCAGGTCCACTAGAGATTGGTCTCTGAGAGATGAAATACGGATCTAGACTGCAGAACAACTTTTTTTTTTGAGAAACACAGTACAAATGGAGACGCTCACATACACGCGCATATACTCACCTCAATGAACGCACACACGCACACCCCTAACAGCTTTCTAATACTCAGTTTCCTTATGTATGCACTTTATAGCATCTCCAACAGACGCGCTATATAGGTCGCGCTTCAAAAACGGTCAGCATGCAGCGCGCGGCGTTTTGCGCCATATGTGGCGCGTCTGCTACAGCGCGCGGCAACACTCTGCGCACGCGCGAAAAGCCAAGGCAGGAACCCCCCCTGTCAACACCCGGATTTTTAAGTCCAGATGCCTATTATGCCATACATCGCAATCCCAGGAATATTGTTGTTGCGAGACATAATAGTTGAATATCATAGAGTCATCATTTATTACAACACATAATCGTCTTACAAAGGTAGATCACATGATCCAATATTACAATAGTAGTTGATCTATTGATCAACGAACATCACAAATAGCGGAAGCGAAGTAGTAGTGGCTATCTAATCCACGAGGCCAACGCTTGACGTCGGGAGCGGTCCTAGTTGTCGTAGACGTCCTGTTGTCCATCTTCCTCGTACTGTTGTTCTCCTTCAAAGTCTGGCCATTTGAATAGCCAGGGACAAAGCCATGAGTACTTTAAAGTACTCGCAAACTACTACTAGTGTAAGAACTATCAATTCTAGTAAGGGGATACTAAGCTCTAGGTTTATTTGCATAAAGCCAAGTTTATTTCATAAACATTTAGTAAAGATGCTTGAATCACTAGACTAACCCAAGTGGGAACATTAGTGTCATTCCCACAACTCGGTTGTGTTTTAATTCCAATTCACCATTCACTTTTCCAAATTTAAAACACAAGTCATATGTCACATTTTTGAAAAAGGTCTGATGACGGAACAGTATGGCCTTTCCAACCGTCCTTAACCGTGGACGCGGCTATTCGAATAGGTTTACACTCTGCAGAGGTTGTACACTTGTGCCACAACTTTTGATTACATCCGTCGGGGGTAACCCCGAATAATCGTAACTCGATACGCGGATCATCAACCATAACCTTTCACTTACATATCCTAGTATAGGCACCTCTCCCCATGAGCTTGGCCTCCCGGTGAAAACCGCAGTCGACCCGGGAACCGCACGGGGCTTGGGCCGGACATTCACCTCATCTTTAACGTCGTTTCTTTTGTGTTGTGGAGGCAGCTTTTGGCATAACCCCGATGACGCTTGTTTAGAGGGAACCCATACTAAGACACATAAACTTCCAGTTAAGCCCTACCCATAATCAGGTATTGTGGGGATACTTGTAAATTGGAATGGTATCGCATCCGAACCCAACCATCAGTTTTCGTAAAATTCACCAAGTCATTCACCAGTCATATTCACCTTCAAAATCTTTCAATAGAATGACTCATCATTCCAAGGTTTTCAAAGTCATTGGTTTTCACAAGTTCCCATCTCTAATAGTCAATTTTAATCTTTAGCACTAGCAACTAGTTATGAGGGGTGCTAAGTAACCTGGATTGCTCTAGGCTAAGTTTGATACTCTTGCACTACTCCATAACTAAACAAAGTGAATCATGATTCAAAAGGTAACTTTGATAATTAAAATCAAGTAAAGCTTTGATAAACCAAAGTCAAATACTTGTAAGGTAAAAACTTGGGCTAGGATCATTAAGCCTAAATAAAAGGGGGATGAGGCCTTGCTCTTGTAGAGCTTTGCCTTAGGGTATCTTGCAAGAATATTAGCTTGCAACATTATAACTTGCATTAGTCTAGCTTGCCTTGGTTGGTGTATGGATCAAAATGTTCCTCCTTCTTCTCCGTAGATGTTCTCGTCGTCCCCTTCGTAGCCTTCGGTACTAGCGTCTATAAACGAATACGAGGATACAATCACCACCCAAAACTTGCATGCTAGACTAAACACACCAAAGATTCACACAAGCCTATGCTAGCATCACATCTTATTAGCATGGTGATTTACTTTGTTCTATTTTTAAAGAAAAATAATTTCCTCTCATTATAATTATTTATTAGTGTAGCTCTTTAATGCTTTGGAGGAAATAATTTCCTCTCATTGAATCTTATTAGGATTTAATCTCTTCAACTAATAATAAGATATGAGTATAGGTTGACCAAGGTCAACACTCATATTTATTATTTGAGAGTGGAAATTTAAATGAGGTGCTACACCTCATGCATTTTAATACTAGCATGGAAATGATTTAATGTCTCTAAGTAACCAAGCATGAGGCTTATTAGACCAAGGTCAGTACCTCTATTTGAATTACTTAGGATCACAATTTAAATGAGAGAGAAGCTCCCATACTATTTAAATAAGTTTATGTGTATGTGTTAAATGGACTAGAAATGGCTCCATAGTCATTATTTGGATCTAGTCCATGATCATGCAAAACAACTATACCATATCTTTGCATAATCAATTAGAGCATGTCAAGTGTGATTTACTAGAGTTGGAATCAACTCAAAATCATTTGTAAATTATTTTTAATAATTATTTGAAGTTAGAAAAGGCCCTGCCTTGTTATTTTTATCATTTAAATTGAATTACGAATTTGGGCATGAGGCCAGTGGCATTGTTTAGATAATTTCATGAGCTTTCCGAATATATAAAATTGACTAAATTTGGTTCAGTAGATTTTAAACTATTCAAATTTGAATTCAGCATCAGCATTGGATTTGAACTAAATGGAATAGATCCTATTTGAATTATTGGGCCACGCGGGAAAACAGAATGGGCCGAAACGAATTAAACAGAGTAGCACGGCCCAGCAACACAGCCCGTGTGCGCGGGCCGCCTGACGAGGTGGGGGCCACCCGTCAGCCGGTTCATAACCCGCGAAACGGTACGCGTTATGTGATCCGTTAGATCAGAACGCGATCGAACGGCCGTGGAGCCTCGTCGTCTCCGACGAGATCCCGGCGTGCCGGCGGCGTACCTAGGGGTCGGAGGGCGCTGTAGGTCGCCGGCGGTCGATATCAAGGTTCGAGGCGACGTTGGCGAGGGTGCTCGAAGCTCCCGGTAGCAGTGGCGAGGCGCGGGGAAGCGCCAATCGTCGGCGGTGATGCG
>NC_061508.1:355656234-355666330 GCF_022539505.1 Lolium rigidum
GCTGATACAAGTGTTTGCTTTCGAGATAGAAAGAAGTAGGTAACCGACTCAACAATAAAGTAGAAGATAGCCCTTCGGCAGAGGGAAGCATGGATTACTATATTTGTGCGAGAGCTTTTCATTTTGAAAACATAGAAACAATATTGTCAACGGTAGTAATACAACATATGTGTTATGCATAAGACATCCTATGGTTGCAAGCCCTATGCATAGTATACCAATAGTGCTCGCACCTTGTCCTAATTAGCTTGGATTAACATGGATTATCATTGCATAGCATATGTTTCAACCAAGTGTCACAAAGGGGTACTCCTATGCCGCCCGTACAGCAGGTCTAAGGAGAAAGCTCGCATTGGATTTCTCGCTTTTGGTTATTCTCAACTTAGACATCCATACCGGGACAACATAGACAACAGATAATGGACTCCTCTTTAATGCATAAGCATTCGACAATGCTTAAAATTCTCATAAGAGATTGAGGATTAAATGTCCAACCGAAACTTCCACCATGGATCATGGCTTTAGTTAGCGGCCCAATGTTCCTCTCTCTAACAATATGCATACTTAAACGATTTTATCATGAAATTAACTCATTTCATTAAAGACGAACATGCATAGCAACTCACATGATATTCAACAAAGGTAAAAGTTGATGGCGTCCCCTTAAACATGGTTACCGGCGACCAGGAGGCTTTGCGGGCCGTCGCTCCGAGGGCCAGGGCCAGCCGCAGCCCTAGTTGTTCCCGGCTCTACGGTGTTGCCCGTCTGCGCCCGCCGGGGGTTTCGACGTCAACGAGGAGCAGCCGGCTGGCGCCGTGGCCGGCTGGTCCGGAAGCCGCTGGCTCTAGGTCCTAGTCGGCCTGGCTACGGCCGCCAATGCTGTAGCTGGGCCGGCTTCTACAAGCCATATCCGACTAGGGGTTTGTACCTCAGACCGACTCGAGGCTGGCGAGTCTTGCACTGGAAGGAACCGGGCTGGTGATCCGGGTTCCCAAAGTCCACGCTGACTTCATCTTCCGTAAAGTGTGGGGCACTGTGGAGCAATAGTGCCACGCGCCGGACAGGCCATCATGGCCAACGACGATCCGTACTGGCTACAGTGGCTGATGGCGACAGGGACACCTCCTCTCCATACCGCTGACCTTGGCAGCCGGATGGGACAGGCCATGAGGCCTCAACGGCTCCTGACGTCACCGCCTCGGGAAGGAGCGGAAGCCGGAGCCGGCCAAGCCGGCCAGTAAACTATAGGGTCTTATATGTAAAGTGCCGGTGCCTATATAAGCCGCACTACCCCCTCTCGTGTAGGGGATCGATCATTCTCACTTCATTCCACCCTTAGCGCTGCCACCGTGAGAGAGACCATCGTCTCCCTTAGCCTCCCGAGAGCAGCCGGACACAGCTCTAGGAGCACCATTGTATTGTGTGATCATCATACACACTCTAGCAGGAGTAGAGGTTTTACCTCCATCGGAGGGCCTCGAACCTGGGTACGTCGCCGTGTCGCTCGTCCCCATACCCGCATCCGGATACCGCCATGAGATCCCTCAGGAACCACCTTCGATTAGCCACCCTATGGCATATGCCGTGACGCTACCACGACATATTCAGAGGTGACGCTAACACTTCTGGACATTGCACAAAGCTACTGAAAGTTAAAGGAACAAAGAAATCCATCAAACATAGCAAAACAGGCAATGCGAAATAAAAGGCAGAATCTGTCAAAACAGAACAGTCCGTAAAGACGAATTTTTTTGAGGTACCAGACTTGCTCAGATGAAAATGCCCAAATTGAATGAAAGTTGCGTACATATCTGAGGATCACGCACGTAAATTGGCAGATTTTTATAAATTTTCTACAGAAGGGGCGGCTCAATTTCGTGACAGCAAGAAATCTGTTCCTGCGCAGTAATCCAAATCTAGTATTGACTTTACTATCAAAGACTTTACTTGGCACAACAATGCAATAAAATAAAGATAAGGAGAGGTTGCTACAGTAATAACAACTTCCAAGACTCAAATATAAAACAAAGTGCAGAAGTAAAATAATGGGTTGTCTCCCATAAGCGCTTTTCTTTAACGCCTTTCAGCTAGGCGCAGAAAGTGTGTATCAAGTATTATCAAGAGATGAAGCATCAATAGAGGGGTTTGGAGTTTTCTCAACTATGAATTTTATCTTATCTATATAAGTTTCAGAGGCTCCTTTTTCATTATTCTTAGGCTTGCTATCCTCATCAAACAAATTTTCGGGAACAAGCCAACCATAGTTATTTTCTAGAGCTTCATGCATTCCTAGGAGCTTACAAGGTATTGTTGTCTTAATTTCCCCACCTTCATTAACATTATTAGTGTACCTTATTATATCCATATCCATCTTTTCAAGGGTACTAGCAAAGTTGGTATAAGAGCCAAGCATCTTATATTTAATAAAGACTTTTCTAGCCTCTCTTGCTACACCACCAAATTCTTTAAGAAGGGTTTCTAAGACAAAATCTTTCTTTTCTCCTTCCTCCATATCACAAAGTGTAAGAAACATGTGTTGAATTATAGGATTGAGATTAACAAATTTAGTTTCCAACATGTGTACTAAAGAAGCAACAAGCAATTTCATAAGTAGGAGCAAGTTCTACCAAGTGTCTATCTTCAAAATCTTCAGCTGTACTAACATGAGTGAAAAAATCTTCTATATTATCTCTTCCAATTATAGACCCTCGTTCTACCGGTATGTCTTTTAGAGTGTACTTAGGAGGAAACATGATGAAATAAACAACAGGTAAATAAAATAAATGCAAGTAACTAATTTTTTTGTGTTTTTAATATAGAGAACAATACAGTAAATAAAGTAAAACTAGCAACTAATTTTTTTTGTGTTTTTGATATAGAAGCAAACAAAGCAGTAAATAAAATAAAGTAAAGCAAGACAAAAACAAAGTAAAGAGATTGGATGTGGGAGACTCCCCTTGCAGCGTGTCTTGATCTCCCCGGCAACGGCGCCAGAAATTTTACTTGATGCGTGCAGTCGACACGTCCGTTGGGAACCCCAAGAGGAAGGTGTGATGCGCACAACAATAAGTTTCCCTCAGTAAGAAACCAAGGTTATCGAACCAGTAGGAGTCAAGGAGCACGTGAAGGTTGTTGGTGGCGGAGTGTAGTGCGGCGCAACACCAGGGATTCCGGCGCCAACGTGGAACCCGCACAACACAATCAAAGTACTTTGCCCCAACATAACAGTGAGGTTGTCAATCTCACCGGCTTGCCGTAAACAAAGGATTAGATGTATAGTGTGGATGATGATGATTGTTTGCGAAGAACAAGTAAAGAACAATTGCGAGTAGATTGTATTTCAGATGTAAAGAATTGGACCGGGGTCCACAGTTCACTAGTGGTGTCTCTCCCATAAGATAAACAGATGTTGGGTGAACAAATTACAGTTGGGCAATTGACAAATAAAGAAGGCATAACTATGCACATACATATATCATGATGAGTACTATGAGATTTAATTAGGGCATTACGACAAAGTACATAGACCGCTATCTAGCATGCATCTATGCCTAAAAAGTCCACCTTCAGGTTATCATCCGAACCCCTTCCAGTATTAAGTTGTAAACAACAAAAAATTGCATTAAGTATGGTGCGTAATGTAATCAACACAAATATCCTTAGACAAAGCATCGATGTTTTATCCCTAGTGGCAACAGAGACATCCACAACCTTAGAACTTTCTGTCACTCGTCCCGCATTTAATGGAGGCATGAACCCACTATCGAGCATAAATACTCCCTCTTGGAGTCACAAGTATCAACTTGGCCAGAGCCTCTACTAGCAACGGAGAGCATGCAAGAACATAAACAACATATATGATAGATTGATAATCAACTTGACATAGTATTCAATATTCATCGGATCCCAACAAACACAACATGTAGGATTATGTAACGGCCCAGGGTAGCACCATATTAGAATTGCTTGTTCTTTTTTATTTTGTGCATCATCATGGCATATGCATCATATCATCCATGTTTTACATAATAAAATTATTTTAAACACTAGTTATTTTCCTATCCCTCTCATATGGTTCAATAAAATCTTCCCTCCTCCTCCTCTTAACAAAACCCTAACAACAAAACTATTTTACGTTTCGTATAAAATATTTTTGGCAATGTCTATAAAATTGTTTGCTCTCTCCCCATCTTTGTATTCGAATTCAAACTTTGTTTATGCAGGTTTCAAAGAAGTTTTTAAAACAGTTTTGAAAAGGAAAAGAGAAAAAGGATTTTAAAAGAAAACCTAACCCTAGCTAACAGGCCGCAGCCCCCTGGTCCTTTTCCTCTTCCCACCCGGCGGCCTGCTTCTCTTCCTTTCCTCGGCCCATCTCTTCCTCCTGGCCCAGCCCAACATCCCGAGCCCGTACCCCTTCGACCTTCTTTTCCCCGTCGCTGTCCTCTTCTCCTTTCCAGGTCAGCGAGCACGAGATGTGCGTGACCACCTCCACCACCAGCGCACCACCGAGGTTCTCTCCCCCTGCCCCTTCTTATCTCCTCGCCCAGCAAACCCTAGCCAACCTTTCTCCCTCCCCCGCGCCGCCATCTCTCCCTTTCTCTCTTCCTTTTTCTTCTCAGACACCGAGCGCCACCGTCACAGCACCGCCATGGCGCCGTCGCTCCGGCCGTCCCCTCGCCAAGCCGACACCACCCAGAGCTCCGCCTCCTCGTGCTGATCATCTCCACCAAAGGAATCGAAAGGGGCCGCCGTAAATCGAGCACGAATTCGCCGTTCCTGCCTCCAAGTCCGGCGAGAAATCGTCGAAATTACGGCCATCTCCGTCCTCCTCCGCCTCTTCTGAGCACGCCCTCGGCTTCGGGGTGAGTTTCTGCACCCCCTGGACACCTTCCCTCTCTCCCTTGCATCCTGTTTCTCCTCCTCACCGTGGTTGCCGACCCGTGCCTCCGCAGATCCTCGCCGCCGTCCTTCCTCCGGCGAACCCCTGCGCCCGGCGCCGCCACCTCCTGGTCCGCGTCGTCGAGACGCATCCGACACGCCCCGCGCGCATCCTGGAGGCCTCCGCAACGCCGCCCACGCGACGCCGACTCGCGGTGACCGCCTCCCCTGGAACGCGTTGTGCGTCGAGCACCTTCCGTGCAGTGCAGCCATGGTTTGCCATGGTGGCGGCCACGTCGACCCCTGGGTCCCACCCGTAAGCGTCTGGGGTAGAAACCGCGCGGTGAGAAAACTCCCCCCAGCCTCAGATCTGTCCTCTTTGCATCCGGCCCCCTGCCTATTTTGTTTTACTAACCCGCGGCGCCTCCCTCTGTTATTGTAACGATAACCCCTGCTAGTTTTAATAACTAACCCGGGGTCCTTACCCCTTTACGAAAATTATTTCTGGGTCCTTCCCATTTAAAATAAATCTGTTTAATTACTTTTTAAATAACAAATACCAATCTGCTAATAACTTTTAAATGGTAATTCATATGAAAATGTTTTCTACATGAAAATTGATCAGAAAAATGAGAGGAACATGAATATGCCATCCATGCTTGCTGTTTACTTATGCATCATATAAATTCGTGATAGTTTGCATTATCACCTAATATGGAACATATGGAATATGTGGGATATTATATAAATGTTGTCCCGGTTCCATTTAACTTTGATGTAGCTCACCCCTGCCATGTTTGCTATGCTAATCCACCCTTAATATTGGCGGTAGAAAATGCAACTCCAACCTAATTTGATTGTCCGGGGTTCCGACTCCGACTAATATGGATAAGTTGCATCGCACCATATCTGCCATGCCATGCATATCATATCATGATCATGCCGGTTCTTATTCCGTAGTAGTAAGACTTGCATACGTTGTGTGTTTCAGCATTTGCTTCTTCCCGGATAGGATCGCGAAGTGGTGTTGTGAGATACGACAAGTTCTTCTGCAGCTTTTCACAGGCGAGCCCTCCCTCTTCACCTATTTACTCTCTCCCTCGCACTGCTACCCTTATGTTGCGATTCTTTATCGAGTCACGTGTCCTATTCCACTTGTTTACCATAATAATCCTATATGTATCATTCCTTACCCATAGCCGTTGCTTGATGTTTGAGCCTTGCGAGTCGTAGGCGTGTTTAGGCTCTGTTGTTTATCTCGATTTGTTATCGGGATATGTTGGGTTGTGGGGAGGTTGTCACATGCTATATCAGTTGTTGGAGATACACATGCTTTACTTAATTGTTAACAACTAAAATTGTAAGCAGAGGCATCTGTGAGCCCCTTTGCGAAAGCATCGGAACTTTGACTCGCTAATGTCCCCTAGGACCCGAGTTCTTGTTATCTGTTCCGAGATTGAGCGCTCTACCCATGCGTGGGGACGATTATTGGGACCCCCCTCACCCATTACCTTTTCTCAAGTCGGTTGAAAAGGGGGCCACAACCTTGGTTTTATTTGCCTATGCCATGTATGCCATGCTTTATTACCGTTGCCTTCGGGTGTTTACTTCCTGTTGCCTTCGGGTGTTTATATTCTCGTACCGTACCCCGCGGGACGTTTAGCGAAAGCGTGTGGTTCGCACGCCTAGCCGCCGTCGCAAACCCCCGAATCCGCTTCGGAGTACGGCCGGACTTCGTTACGGGTAGCTTAGTCGGGTGGCCCCCTAGACTTTCTTGTTGAACTCGGGAACGGTCTTGTTGTGAGACATCCACCTGTCGTAAGTGGGTCGAGCATGCGTATGGTTACATTTGGGCAACCCCTGCAGGGTGTACATCTTATCGATAAGCCGTGTCCGCGGTTATGGACGACTTGAAATTGTATAGCTTGATCATAGAACAACTTACACCTTTATGTTGATGCTAATAATCTGCTAATGACTTGCGTAGTAATATAGCATTATTACAATGGCTACCTAATAAAACTTGTCCACCGTTGAGTGCCTTTTACATTGCTTCTTCGCAATTGTTGGAGGGGATATGTGTAATCGGCTGGGTTATGTTTGTGTAGTATTTTTTTCTGTTACCTTATGCGCTCTCTTATCTTCTCTGATTAGACGGATGTTGTAGCGTGTCTCTATTGGTTATAGTTTTGCTGCCGCTAAACCTACCATATAGCCCCAGGCGATATATATATATATATATATATATATATATATATATATATATACTCGCTCGGCGAGCATAGCCATTTCTAGTCTCGCTAAGTACGTGCCGGAGTTCGTTCCTTGGTACTTACTCTCGCCTTTTCCCTTTCTCTTTTGCTTCCTCCCTCTTGTCGGCAACCGATGGCCCGACTTCGACAGGTACGAGATGACGACGTTAGCAAGGTTACCCTTCCGGCTTGGCCTGGGCAGGGTTATGGACGCCACTGGTTATCTTCAGGACTCTTAGTCCAATTTGTATCTTGTCCGTACTCGGACGTATTCGATCTTCTGTATGATTCGGATCTTTGTATTGTATATTTGTATTTTGACTCGTTGGAGTCGTTGTTGTAATATATCTGTATCTTGTGGGCTCTATTGTAATCCTGTTGTAATGTTACCACTCGTGTTAATTCCTCTGGCATCACGTGTGTGATTCGTCGCGCACGTCGTGTCGGAGGGCGTCTCTGAATCGATATCGTGCGGATTTCGGCGGGTTCGCTGGAATCCTCAGGATACCGGTTCCGGGGCGTCACAAGTTGGTATCAGAGCTCAGGTTGCGGTACCCCACTAGTCCAAACTTGTAGGATAACCTTGCCAACGGACGTTGTGTCTAGTGTCAAACTATTTTCTGAAAATTCGTTGGATAGATCTGATTAGCTCTATTTTTCTCCTTACCTCTATTCTTTCTCCTCTTACCTTTGCGAGTTTTGAGTCTTCATTCTTATCTTAGTTCTATGAGTTTTAGGTTTCTACGCGGGTTGGACGATCTATGCTTTTCACCTAATAGGACCGATCTCTGAAGACTTTCCGACAGAAGAACATCACCGCCAGCTAATCTTTGTCTTCTCCGTTTGACATCATCTTTGTTTATGTGATCCTTCTTCAAATCTTGTGCTTTGATCCCATCAATTCTTCGTTGACAACGCTTGTCAAGGACGCCAATCTGATTTCCTGGAGTTGGTTGCACGATTCTCTTATTCATGTACAGAGTAATACTTTGAGTGCGAGATGGAGTCGCGACCATACCGACTACTCTTATTATTCGCTCTTGATACTTGAATGGGTGGATCAATGTGATTGTGACTCCTTCCATCTTTGTTGTACGGCGCCTGCTCATCCGTAAGACAACACTTCATCATCATCGACGGAACAATGACTTCTTGTTAGTGGTGTCGAGAAGATCGACACGTCGCCTGAAGATCCGATAGTTCACCTCTCTCCCCCGTACCTTGAGGTGGAACCTCGGGGCGAGGTTCCTTGTTAGTGGTGTCGATTGTAACGGCCCAGGGTAGCACCATATTAGAATTGCTTGTTCTTTTTCATTTTGTGCATCATCATGGCATATGCATCATATCATCCATGTTTTACATAATAAAATTATTTTAAACACTAGTTATTTTCCTTTCCCTCTCATATGGTTCAATAAAATCTTCCCTCCTCCTCCTCTTAACAAAACCCTAACAACAAAACTATTTTACGTTTCGTATAAAATATTTTTGGCAATGTCTATAAAATTGTTTGCTCTCTCCCCATCTTTGTATTCAAATTCAAACTTTGTTTATGCAGGTTTCAAAGCAGTTTTTAAAACAGTTTTGAAAAGGAAAAGAGAAAAAGGATTTTAAAAGAAAACCTAACCCTAGCTAACAGGCCGCAGCCCCCCTGGTCCTTTTCCTCTTCCCACCCGCGGCCTCGCTTCTCTTCCTTTCCTCGGCCCATCTCTTCCTCCCCGGCCCAGCCCAACATCCCGAGCCCGTACCCCTTCGACCTTCTTTTCCCCGTCGCTCGTCCTCTTCTCCTTTCCGTGTCGGCCGAGCACGAGATGTGCGTGACCACCTCCACCACCAGCGCACCACCGAGGTTCTCTCCCCCTGCCCCTTCTTATCTCCTCGCCCAGCAAACCCTAGCCAACCTTTCTCCCTCCCCCGCGCCGCCATCTCTCCCTTTCTCTCTTCCTTTTTCTTCTTAGACACCGAGCGCCACCGTCACAGCACCGCCATGGCGCCGTCGCTCCGGCCGTCCCCTCGCCAAGCCGACACCACCCAGAGCTCCGCCTCCTCGTACTGATCATCTCCACCAAAGGAATCGAAAGGGGCCGCCGTAAATCGAGCACGACTCCGCCGTTCCTCGCCTCCAAGTCCGGCGAGAAATCGTCGAAATTACGGCCATCTCCGTCCTCCTCCGCCTCTTCCGAGCACGCCTCGGCTTCGGGGTGAGTTTCTCGCACCCCCGGACACCTTCCCTCTCTCCCTTGCATCATGTTTCTCCTCCTCACCGTGGTTGCCGACCCGTGCCTCCGCAGATCCTCGCCGCCGTCCTTCCTCCGGCGAACCCTCGCGCCCCGCGCCGCCACCTCCTGGTCCGCGTCGTCGAGACGCATCCGACACGCCCCGCACGCATCCTGGAGGCCTCCGCAACGCCGCCCGCGCGACGCCGACTCGCGGTGACCGCCTCCCCTGGAACGCGCCGTGCGTCGAGCACCTTCCGTGCAGTGCAGCCATGGTTTGCCACGGTGGCGGCCACGTCGACCCCTGGGCCCCACCCGTAAGCGTCTGGGGTAGAAACCGCGCTGTGAGAAAACCCCCCCAGCCTCAGATCTGTCCTCTTTGCATCCGGCCCCCTGCCTATTTTGTTTTACTAACCCGCGGCCCCTCCCTCTGTTATTGTAACGATAACCCCTGCTAGTTTTAATAACTAACCCGGGGTCCTTACCCCTTTACGAAAATTATTTCTGGGTCCTTCCCATTTAAAATATATCTGTTTAATTACTTTTTAAATAACAAATACCAATCTGCTAATAACTTTTAAATGGTAATTCATATGAAAATGTTTTCTACATGAAAATTGATCAGAAAAATGAGAGGAACATGAATATGCCATCCATGCTTGCTGTTTCCTTATGCATCATATAAATTCGTGATAGTTTGCATTATCACCTAATATGGAACATATGGAATATGTGGGGTACTATATAAAT
>NC_061508.1:355666430-355681338 GCF_022539505.1 Lolium rigidum
GCACATTACACTAAGAATGACAACTATGCTCTCTTAGTTGGTCCATAAAGCAAGAAGATGAGGACTCAACATGAAAGTAAAAGAAAGACTCTTTGCAGAGCAAGCAAGATAAACAAGTTTTATAAACCTCCAAAAAGTATGGTACTTATTAGCTTTGAGCTCTCATTGCCCCTATAATAAGCATCTTGAATGGATAAAGTTAATATGAGGCAAATACGAGCTATATGCTTGAAAAATCACAAGTTGAAAATCTCATGCCCCTTTAATACGAGTACCTACACCTCATGCTACTCAACTTAGGTCCCAAATAAGTTGTTGTCATTGTAAGTATACATGTATCATAAAGAACACATCATTGATACCTCTTTCCCCATGATATGAAAGTACTCTTTCAAATAAGTGCAATCCCACACCAAAATGACAAGACAAACAGACAGTTAACATCTCAGCAATCCTTTTATTTATTATGGGTATAGCTTTTTGTAGATGTTTCACGGAATTCTCACTATGGAATGCTGTAAACTTCTACCATGAATGATGCATGGCTTAGGTTAGTGGCCCAGCATTTCTGTAACACATATACAAACTCCATGGACTTACAAATTTCCATTCTATTTCGCATCGATAGACATCCATACGCAAAAGCATGGCTTAGGTTAGTGGCCCAGCGTTTCTGTAACACATATACAAACTCCATGGACTTACAAATTTCCATTCTATTGCGCATCGATAGACATCCATACGCAAATAAACTAAATAATAAGTGCAATGTTGAAAGCGTTCCCCATGAAAGCATGGTTATGCTAAATCCCAACTTGCAATTTTCAAACATATAAACTTCATAAGATAGTCACAATGATCATGTTTATTAAATACAAGAAAGTAAATGTGCCATCAAGTTCGTCAGAGCTTTACTAACTGATTTTCTCATGCCAAAATTTAATTTGGAAGATAAATAAAAGCATGATGAATATACTTGCATTAGCAATAATGCTAATAGGTAGATATGGTGGACACAATTGGCAAACTTTGGTTAATGGTGGTTGGATGTACGAGTAGAGTTCATACTGAATATAGGCGAAAGCTAGCAAAATATTGGGAGCGACCAACTAAGAGAGCAATAATGACCATAATCATGCATAGTGACAAAACAATCAAAGTGATATCACAAGTCAAAAACTAAATGATCATGGAGGCTTTAGTTGACTGGTTGGTTGTCATAACATGGTGTAAGCATGTGCCAAGTCAACTCAATAAAGCATCAAAGGAGAATACCACGATATTATGCTTCTATGATAAAAACAACGCATGATTCTTTCAATGACACATTATGCACTCTCAGATATTTGAGACAATTCACGATGCAACAATAAATACTAAGCATATCATAAAATTAACATCCAACATGACATGCCGAAGTCTATGACACAGTCTAGATAAGCTTCTTTTTGCATCACTATTAGCATGAAATGTTTTACTCGTATCCAGCACCAATCAACTTATTTGAAATAATTCTCAGATATAAAAATAAATATGGACCAGAGAGCTAATCATACATGAACAAAGAAAACTAACAAGATCTGGTCAAAAAATAAAAATAGAAAACTAAAGCTAAACGAAGTACTAGAAAACTAGAACACTCGCAGAACAATAAAAGTGAAAACTAGAGCGTTCTATGCAATTAAAACGGAGCAGATCTTTCTCCAAAACAATTGTACCAGGATCCAACATATGATACATCAAACAAAATAAAACAAAATAAAAACAAAATAAAGATGCTCCAAGAAAAACACATAGCGTATGAAGCAATAAAAATATAGTGCGTAGAGAGATGACATGTTGCTTTGTTGATGAAGAGGGGATGCCTTGGGCATCCCGAAGCTTTGACACTTGTACCTCTTGAATATTTCTTGGGGTGCATGGGGCATCTCCAAGCGTGGGCTTTTGTCTATTCTTCATCTCATCACATCATTCTTCTCTCACTACACTTGAAAACTTCCTTCATACAAAACTTCACACAATTCTTTATTAGCAACGTTAGTGCAATCTAAATGAGGTTCAGTTCGAACATATATCAAACATCTATATATTAAAGCATTATATACTGTAGCAAATTTTCAAAAAGCTCTTTGATCAAAAGAACTCAAAAATAAAAATATTTAAGAGACAAATGCAAATAGTGCATAAATCTATCAAAACAGAATAGCAGGTAAAGATAGATTTTTTCGAAAATCTTATGTTCCTCATCTCGAAAAGTGGTCAACTAAAGAAAGTTATATATAAACCTGGGGCATATGTATAAAACTTACAGCTCAAAATTATGTACTGGATATTTATACGAATATTTATGCTAATAACACAGAATCTGTTTCTGGACAGCAACTTCGCCAAATCTTACTTTTTCCTATTAGATACTATTCTTGGCATAAAAATAAAATATAAATGATAAGGAGAGGTCATTACAGAGGCAAAAACTTCCGAGACTCAACAAAAAAAATTACAGAAAATAAACATGGGTTGTCTCCCATTAGGATTTTTCTTTAACGCCTTTCAGCTAGGCGCAGAAAGAGAGCGAGCATCAAGTATTATCAAGAGAAGAAGCATCAAGATCATAATTTGCTCAAATAATAGAGTCATAAGGTGACTTCTTTCTTTTTCGAGGGAAGTTTTCCGTACATTTCTTGAGTGGGAAATGATATTTAATAATCCCATCTCTCATATAAATAGCGGCACCAACGGTTCTAAGAAACGGTCTTCCCAAAATAATTGGACAAGAAGCATTGCATTCAATATCCAAAAAAGCAAAATCAACGGGGACCAGATTATTATTAACCATAATGAGAAGGTTATTAACTCTCCCCAAAGATTTATTTGCATCAACATCAACAAGATGAACATCCAAATAACATTGTTCCAACGGTGGCAAGTCAAGCATATCATAGATTTTTCTAGGCATAACAGAAATACTTGCACCAAGATCACATAAAGCATTGCAATCAAAACCATCTATTTTTATCTCAATGATGGGCTCCCAGCCATATTCTAACTTTTTAGGAATAGAAGCTTCACGTTTTAACTTTTCTTCTCTAATTTGCATGAGAGCATTTGTCATATGCTTCGTAAAATACATATTTATAACACTAGCATTGGGACTTCTAGCAAGATTTTTTAAAAACTTTATCACTTCATAGATATTCGAACTATCAAAATCAAAATCATTGTCATCAAAATAAAAAGGACTATTGTTTTCCATATTACGAAAAATTTCAGCACACTTATCAGGAGCAATTTCAGTCGTTCTAGGAAATTTTGTTGAAGGAGCGGGGACTTTTCCAACACCAATTATTTTACCATTAATCGTAGGAGAGTGACTGCTGACCCACAAGTATAGGGGATCGCAACAGTCTTCGAGGGAAGTAAAACCCAATTTATTGATTCGACACAAGGGGAGCCAAAGAATATTTGTAAGCCTTAACAGCGGAGTTGTCAATTCAGCTGCACCTGGAAACATACTTGCTCGCAAGAGTTTATCGAGTAGCAACGGTTTTATAGCGATAGCGATAGTGAAATATAAGCAGCAGTGTAACAAAGACAGCAGTAGTGATTATAGTAAACAGCAAGATTAAAATACTGTAGGCACAGGGGATGGATGAACGGGCGCTGCATGGATAAGAGAACTCATGTAATAATCAAGGCAGGGCATTTGCAGATAGTAATAAAACAGTATCCAAGTACTAAACAACAATAGACATGTGTTCCGTATATAGTCGTACGTGCTCGCAATGAGAAACTTGCACAACATCTTTTGTCCTACCAGCCGGTGGCAGCCGGGCCTCTAGGGAATCTACTGGTAATTAAGGTACTCCTTTTAATAGAGCACCGGAGCAAAGCATTAACACTCCGTGAACACATTTGATCCTCATATCACAGCCTTCCCCTCCGGTTGTCCCAATTTCGTCACTTTGGGGCCTCGGGTTCCGGACAGCAATATGTGTATACAACTTGCGGGTAAGATCATAAAACAATGAATATCATCATGAATCAATAACATGTTCAGGTCTGAAATCATGGCACTCGGGCCCTAGTGACAAGCATTAAGCATAACAAGTTGCAACAATATCATAAAAGTACCAACAACGGATACTAGGCACTATGCCCTAACAATCTTATGACTATTACATGATCAATCTCATCCAATCCCTACCATCCCCTTCAGCCTACAGCGGGGGAATTACTCACACATGGATGGGGGAAACATGGATGGTCGATGGAGAGGCGTCGGTGGTGATGATGGCGATGATCTCCTCCAATTCCCCGTCCCGGCAGGGTGCCAGAACGGAGTTTCTGGTCCCGAGATGGAGTTTCGCGATGGCGGCGGAGTTCTGGATGTCTTCTGGCAGATTGGTCGAACCCCCGTGCGTTTTTAGGTCGAAAGCCTTAAGTAGTCCAGAGGGGAGCGTCGGGGGGTGGCTGAGGCGACGCCACTATAGGGCGGCGCGGCCCAGGGGCCCACCGCGCCGCCTTGTGGGGTGGGCGCCTCGTGGCCCCCCTCCGTCTCGTCTTCTGGCTCCGTCAATCTTCTGTGAAAATAGGCCCATTGCAATTATTTGCGGGGATTTTCCTGAAAGTTGAGTTTCTACACAAAAATAAGACACCAGGGCAATTCGGCTGAAAACAACGTTAGTCCATGTTAGTTGTATCCAAAATACACAAATTAGGGGCAAAACAATAGCAAAAGTGTTCGGGAAAGTAGATACGTTTTGGACGTATCAGTGACTAGCATTTTAAGTTTTAGTATTACTAGTGGTAGTAATGGTCCAAACATTAGTCAATTTATTATTTCTAGCAATTTCATCTTCTCTTTCCCACCTAGCATGCAATTCCGCCAACATCCTAACATTTTCGTCAATTCTAACTTGAATGGCACTTGCAATAGCAAAATGATTTCCATCCATACTTGTAGGTTTAGGAGCCATTTTATTAGGAAAAGAAGTTTGTGCTTCAGACAGTGACGAAATGCAAGTTTCGGCATTTTAAATTTTGGCTTGCATACCCAAAATATCCTTATTTAAAGTCTCAAATTGATGACTAATATTTTTCAACATAGAAAATTGTTCTTCCATGGTTTTAGTAAACACTTTATTCCGCTCATATTGCATTTGCATAAAGTTCTTAGTGGCTTTTTCAACTTCTAAAACTTTTTCCTCACTAGGCATAGATCTACCATAATAGCCATTGCCATTGCTAGAAGGATATGGCATATAATTGTTGTTATCAAAATTATTCCTATAAGCATTGTTGTTAAAATTGTTGTTTTTAATGAAATTCACATCAACATGCTCTTATGGAGAAACCAAAGAAGCTAACGAAATATTATTTGAATCAACATGAGCTTTACCATTAACAAGCATAGACATAATAATATCAATTTTATCACTCAAGGAGGAGGATTCTTCGACAGAATTTACGTTCTTACCTTGTGGAGCTCTCTTGGTGTGGCATTCGGAATAGTTTATCATCATATCATCAAGAAACTTTGTTGCAGCCCCCAAAGTAATGGACATAAAGGTACCACCAGCTGCTGAATCCAGAAGATTTCTTGAAGAAAAATTTAGTCCTGCATAAATTTTTTAGTTTGGATGATCATCCAAGTAGTCAGTCCATGAGTGGGACAATTCTTTACCAAAGATTTCATTCTTTCCGAAGCTTGAGCGACATGTTCATTATCAAATTGTCTAAATTTCATTATGTCACTATGCAAGGATAATATTTTCCAATAAAAGAATCTTTGCATTTAACCCGAGAATCAATACTATTTCTAGGCAAAGATAGCAACCAATCTTTAGCTCTTCCTCTCAAAGGGAAAGGAAACAATTTCAGTTTTATAATGTCGCCATCGACATCCTTATATTTTTGCATGTCACAAAGTTCAACAAAATTATTAAGGTGAGCAGTAGCTCATCAGTACTAGTAAAATCATTATTATTTGTACTAGTAATAGATGTGCATATAAAATCATTATTATTTGTACTAGTAAAGTCACACAACTTGGTGTTTTCAGCAGAACCCATTTTAGCAACATAAAAATAGAACAACGGAAATAAAAACAATAGTAGCAACTGTTTTTTTGTGTTTTTGATATAATAAAGCAAACAAACAAAATAAAGTAAACTAAGCAAAACTATAACAAAGTAAAGAGATTGGGGATGAGAGACCCCCCTTGCAGAAATCTTCTTACTCCCCGACAATGGCACCAGAATATCTTGATGGTGCTCCAGGTACGGCGCCAGACAATTTGGTGGAGGTTGTGGAAGCGGTTGGGAAACCCCAAGAGGAAGGTGTGATGAGCACAGCATCAAGTTTTCCCTCAGTAAGAAACCCCAAGAGAAAAGAGTGACCTGTGAAGGTGTTGCTGGCTGACTATTGGTAGGGCGCACTACCAGCGTCAGCAACAACGTGGAACCTGCAAAAACACAACCAAAATACTTTGTCCCAACTTACAGTGAGGTTGTCAATCTCACCGATTTTGCTGAACACAAAGGATTAAATGTATCGAGTGGAAGAAGATGTTCGCAGTAATTAAAGAGAACATTGCTTGCAGAAAGTAAACTGAACAGGAGGGCAGTGGTTGAATTTATCAGTCTAAAGGAAAGGACCGGGGTCCACAGTTCACTAGAGGTGTCTCTCCATAAAGATAAATAGCATGTTGGATGAACAAAGTACAGCTGGGCAATTGAAAGAATATCGATCATACATGATAATATGATTACTATGAGATTCAGAAATCAAAAACATCAGAAAATAGGGAACTTGCACTGTGGCATCTTGTCAATATGTTAGTGCCGGAAAATGTATAAAAGTGTAACGAAGTGTATGTAAATCATAGTAGAATTGGTGTAAAACAAGCATGGAGCATCAAAAATTATAGATACGTTTGCAATGTATCAGATTGCTATGGAGGAGAGCATGACAACCAAGCACCTTACTCATCAAATCAAAACAAGAGTCACCCACTGATAACTGCAAGTACACAGACCAGTTTTATCTAGTTTCGAAATAAGAGTATGAACCACGAGGATCTACTAGTAATGATCTTGATATTCCTTGCTACTTTCTACTAAAGTTACTTAATAATTGTTTTATAATCTCAAAATGATAAAAAGGGGTGTTGTAAATGGTTGCAAGACAAAGTGTTCTCAGGGATTATTGGATCCACCTCTAGCACTAGGACTCATGTTAATCAAGATGAAATATTCTTTCAAGCATGTGGTGTGTGGGAGAGCTCCGTAATAAGATGCGCCCAGAAAGCCATCTGTCATCACATCTCTAAATAACCACAACATCTAGCCTTCTGCGGCCACATATAGACTAGAGCTATTAAGGGGTGTACCCCATGGTCATCGATATGAGCTTTATGAATCCCTCTTATACCCCTTATTCATGTGTCAAAGAACCGATACGGTAATGTCACTTCTCGCCGTTTGCTTTACCACACTTCAAATAGTAGTTCCCTGTCAAGACCAATAGGTAATACTTGAAACTAACACGAGAGAAAACTAACACACATTAATACTTGAAACTATAAATCATCTTAGATTCATCTCATATTCATGCTAGGGTTTCTCCAACTCCCCAAGAACTAATAAGACTACTCACACATGGAGACAATCAAGAACATCATCATAATCTTATGGAATGAATTAGAGGAATGGAACGAATTCGAATACAAATCCACAATAACAATCAAGATTACAACTATGGTTGGAGGATGATGGTGATGAAGGTGCATCGGTTATGATGATGAAGGGGATGAAGCCTTGTCCTCCGAGGATCCACGTAGCAGCCCGGATCTTGTTTCGTCCAAAGTTCCTTCTTGAGATCTGATGTGGGGCAGTGTTTTTTGGTTTTACGGAAGTGTGTGTATCTGATCTATCATCCGTCTGCGGGAGGTGAAAGTATTTGACGAGGCGGTGCTCCTGGAGGGTGGTAAGGGCGGACGGTATGGGCAGGCTTTGCCCGTACCGATGCCTATTAAAGTCCCTGGAAGTTGTCATCGTATTGTCCTTTCGATAGCATCACTTGGTCTATACCAACTGATGATAAATCCCAATGGAGTATCTGCTCCACACCATGGGTGTGTATGAGCATGCTTATGATGGATTGGATCCTCTGGATCCTTTCCAGGTATTAGTTATACCTTACTCTACCTCGTAGATAGATTGTTTGGTTGACGAAGAAGCTTTGATAATTGATCTTGATCAACTGGCCCTTCTCCTCCTAGCTACTGGATGTTCTTGACTTATGTCACCATGGTTTCTTGCTGGTTTGGTTTGGTTTGGTTTGGGAGGAATGAACTGGATAACTGTGAGGTTGCTGCTGTGTTCTTGCTGATGAACTGATGTTCCTGGAGGGTTCATCCCTATCTACTGTTTACCGTGCTATTTATATCATGCCAACATGGCCTCCTTGGTCGACATCACAAGCTTTGTTGTGTGTTGTGGTGTCCCTTTTTTCACCATGGTGGTGAGTCATGAGAAAAGATCTATGGCCATATGCTTTGGCTCTGGTTGGGACTTGATCCCCCTACCAGAGTTGATCTCCCTAATTTTCATTCTTATTTACTGTCCAAGTGGCATTGCCACTTGTTAGTGGACAATCTTGGGTTCTTTCCTTGTGTATCTTGCAGGTTTCAATTGGATCAAGAGTAGTAAAGGATGATCAAGTGAAGATTTTTAGAAGAACTTAGTCTAGGTGAATAATTCATGTTGTAATGTTTATTTTTCTTTACTCATTTCTGATTTGTATTTGATCCTATTTGTTGTAATATCAATGAATTCTGTAATGACAATGTATTATGTGTGATTTATCAATAAAGCTCGAGTTTTCCTTATGAGCTATTAGTAATATTTTTATAATACATTTCTTTGAATATATTGTGTGAATCTTTGAGTTGTTGGAGTTATTGAATATGAATTTATTTAAATTATGGTTTACTTATATTCCTATATTGTTTGAAATTAAAATTTGTAATGCAAATTCAAACTCCTCTCCAAAATCCTAATTTCAAAAGAGATCATGTCGAAATTCATAGCACTCTCATCACCCTAACCCTGAGGGCAACAAGAGAGAAACCTCGATCACTCTTGAGTGTTATGCAATTAAGCGCGAAAATTTTCCCCATTTTGCGATGCAATCCACAACACTTTTCTATATCTACCCCTGATACGTCTCCGACGTATCGATAATTTCTTATGTTCTATGACATATTATTGATGATACCTACATGTTTTATGCACACTTTATGTCATATTCGTGCATTTTCTGGAACTAACCTATTAACAAGATGCCGAAGTGCCGGTTCATGTTTTCTGCTGTTTTTGGTTTCGAAATCCTAGTAACGAAATATTCTCGGAATTGGACGAAACGAAGACCCAGGGGCCTATTTTGCCACGAACCTTCCAGAAGACCGAAGAGCATACGAAGTGGGGCCACGAGCTGGCGACACCACAAGGCGGCGCGGCCAAGGGGGGGCCCGCGCCGCCCTATGGTGTGGGCCCCTCGTCAGGCCCCCGACTCTGCCCTTCAGCCTACTTAAAGCCTCCGTCGCGAAACCCCTGAGGAGAAAAACCACGATACGGAAAACCTTACTGAGACGCCGCCGCCGCCGATCCCATCTCGGGGGATTACGGAGATCTCCTCCGGCACCCTGCCGGAGAGGGGATTCATCTCCCGGAGGACTCTACACCGCCATGGTCGCCTCCGGAGTGATGAGTGAGTAGTTCACCCCTGGACTATGGGTCCATAGCGGTAGCTAGATGGTTGTCTTCTCCTCATTGTGCTTCATTGTTGGATCTTGTGAGCTGCCTAACATGATCAAGATCATCTATCCGTAATACTCTATGTTGTGTTTGTCGGGATCCGATGGATAGAGAATACCATGTTATGTTAATTATCAAGTTATTTCATATGTGTTGTTTATGATCTTGCATGCTCTCCGTTACTAGTAGAGGCTCTGGCCAAGTTTTTGCTTTTAACTCCAAGAGGGAGTATTTATGCTCGATAGTGGGTTCATGCCTACATTGACACCTGGGACAGTGACAGAAAGTTCTAAGGTTGTGTTGTGCTTGTTGCCACTAGGGATAAAACATTGGCGCTATGTCCGAGGATGTAGTTGTTGATTACATTACGCACCATACTTAATGCAATTGTCTGTTGCTTTGCAACTTAATACTGGAAGGGGTTCGGACGATAACTCGAAGGTGGACTTTTTAGGCATAGATGCGGTTGGATGGCGGTCTATGTACTTTGTCGTAATGCCCAATTAAATCTCACTATACTTATCATGCCATGTATGTGCATTGTTATGCCCTCTCTATTTGTCAATTGCCCGACTGTAATTTGTTCACCCAACATGCTTTTATCTTATGGGAGAGACACCTCTAGTGAGCTGTGGACCCCGGTCCATTCTTTTAATACTGAAATACAAATCTACTGCAATACTTGTTTTACTTGTTTTCTCTGCAAACAATCATCTTCCACACAATACGGTTAATCCTTTGTTACGGCAAGCCGGTGAGATTGACAACCTCACTTTGTTTCGTTGGGAGCAAAGTACTTTGGTTGTGTTGTGCGGGTTCCACGTTGGCGCCGGAATCTGCGGTGTTGCGCCGCACTACATCCCGCCGCCATCAACCTTCAACGTGCTTCTTGACTCCCTACTTGGTTCGATTAAACCTTTGTTTCTTGCGAGGGAAACTTGCCGCTGTGCGCATCACACCTTCCTCTTGGGGTTCCCAACGGACGTGTCAACTACACGCATCAAGCAAATTTACGGCGCCGTTGTCGGGGAGATCAAGACACGCTGCAAGGGAGTCTCCACTTCTCAATCTCTTTACTTTGTTTTTGTCTTGCTTTATTTTATTTACTACTTTGTTTGCTGCATTATATCAAAACACAAAAAAAATTAGTTGCTAGTTTTACTTTATTTACTGTCTTGCACTCTATATCAAAAACACAAAAAAAATTAGTTTACTTGCATTTACTTTATCTAGTTTGCTTTATTTACTACTTCTAAAATGGCCAACCCTGAAAATACTAAGTTGTGTGACTTCACTAGCACAAATAATAATGATTTCTTATGCACACCTATTGCTCCACCTGCTACTACAGCAGAATTCTTTGAAATTAAACCTGCTTTACTTAATCTTGTCATGAGAGAGCAATTTTTTGGTGTTAGTTCGATGATCTGTCTCGCCCATCTCAATAATTTTGTTGAACTATGTGAAATGCAAAAATATAAAGATGTAGATGGTGACATTATAAAATTAAAATTGTTCCCTTTCTCATTAAGAGGAAGAGCTAAAGATTGGTTGCTATCTCCGCCTAAGAATAGTATTGATTCATGGACTAAATGCAAGGATGCTTTTATTGGTAGATATTATCCCCCTGCTAAAATTATATCTTTGAGGAGTAGCGAGAATGAATTTTAAACAATTATATAATGAACATGTTGCTCAAGCTTGGGAAAGAATGAAATCTCTGGTTAAAAATTGCCCAACCCATGGATGACTACTTGGATGATCATCCAAACCTTCTATGCAGGACTAAATTTTTCTTCGCGGAATTTATTGGATTCAGCTGCTTGGAGGTACCTTTATGTCCATCACTCTTGGTGAAGCAACAAAGCTCCTTGATAATATGATGGTTAATTACTCTGAATGGCACACGGAAAGAGCTCCACAAGCTAAGAAGGTAAATTCGTTGAAGAATCCTCTTCCTTGAATGATAAGGTTGATGCTATTATGTCTATGCTTGCGAATGATAGGACTAATGTTGATCCTAATAATGTTCCATTAGCTTCATTGGTTTCCCAAGAAGAACATGTTGATGTAAACTTCATTAAAAATAATAATTTCAACAACAATGCTTATCGGAACAATTCTAGTAATAACTATAGGCCATACCCTTATAATAATGGTAACGGTTATGCTAATTCTTATGGGAATTATTACAACAATAATAGGAATACACCCCCTGGACTTGAATCCATGCTTAAAGAATTTATTAGTACACAAAGCTGCCTTTAACAAATACGTTGAGGAAAAGCTCAATAAAATTGATATTCTTGTTTCTAGAGTTGATAGTCTTGCCTCCGATGTTGGTCTTTTGAAATCGAAAGTTATGCCTAATAGGGATATTGAAAATAAAATTGTTACTACAGCAAATGCCATCCAAGTTAGAATTAATGAGAATATAAGATTAATGGCTGAAGCTAGCGTGCTAGGTGGGATAGAGAAGAAAATGAAAAACTAGCTAAAAAGGAAAATGTAGCTAAAGTTTGGACTATTACCACCACTAGCAATGCTAATGATTCATATGTTGCTGCACCTCCTACTATCAATGGTAAAATAATTGGTGTTGGTAATGTTTCTACTCCTAGTGCAAAGCGCGCAAAATTACTCGAAGCTGCTAAAACTGCTTGAAACCGCTTGTGATAAAACTGCTGAAATTTTTTCAAACCTTGGGGATGATAATCCCATTGCTTTAGATTGTAATGATTTAGATTTTGATGATTGCCACATCTCTGAAGTTATAAAGTTCTTGCAAAAACTTGCTAAGAGTCCTAATGCTAGTGCTATAAACTTGGCTTTCACAAAACATATTACAAATGCTCTCATAAAAGCTAGAGAAGAGAAACTAAAACTTGAAACTTCTATTCCTAGAAAGCTAGAGGATGGTTGTGAGCCCATCATTAAAATGAGAGTCAAAGATTTTGATTGTAATGCTTTATGTGATCTTGGTGCAAGTATTTCTGTTATGCCTAAAAAAGTCTATGATATGCTTGACTTGCCACCATTGAAAAATTGTTATCTGGATGTTAATCTCGCTGATAATGCTAAAAAGAAACCTCTGGGGAAAGTTGATAATGTTCATATTATGGTTAACAATAACCTTGTCCCCGTTGATTTTGTTGTCTTGGATATTGAATGCAATGCATCTTGCCCCATTATATTGGGAAGACCTTTTCTTCGAACCGTTGGTGCTACTATTGATATGAAGGAAGGTAATATTAAATATCAATTTCCTCTCAAGAAAGGTATGGAACACTTCCCTAGAAAGAGAATGAAGTTACCTTATGATTCTATTATTAGAACAAATTATGATGTTGATGCTTCATCTCTCGATGTTACTTGAGTTACACTTTCGCGCCTAGGCTGAAAGGCGTTAAAGAAAAGCGCTTATGGGAGACAACCCATGTTTTTACTCCAGTATTTTTGTTTTATATTTGTGTCTTGGAAGTTGTTTACTACTGTAGCAACCTCTCCTTATCTTAGTTTTATGTTTTGTTGTGCCAAGTAAAGTCTTTGATAGTAAAGTAAGTACTAGATTTGGATTACTTGCGCAGTTCCAGATTTCTTTGCTTGTCACGAATCTGGGTCTACCTCCCTGTAGGTAGCTCAGAAAATTAAGCCAATTTACGTGCATGATCCTCAGATATGTACGCAACTTTCATTCAATTTGAGAATTTTCATTTGAGCAAGTCTGGTGGCCTAATAAAATCCATCTTTACGGACTGTTCTGTTTTGACAGATTCTGCCTTTTATTTTTCATTGCCTCTTTTGCTATGTTGGATGAATTTCTTTGATCCATTAATGTCCAGTAGCTTTATGCAATGTCCAGAAGTGTTAATAATGATTGTGTCACCTCTGAACATGTGAATTTTTATTATGCACTAACCCTCTAATGAGTTGTTTCGAGTTTGGTGTGGAGGAAGTTTTCAAGGATCAAGAGAGGAGTATGATGCAATATGATCAAGGAGAGTGAAAGCTCTAAGCTTGGGGATGCCCCGGTGGTTCACCCCTGCATATTCTAAGAAGACTCAAGCGTCTAAGCTTGGGGATGCCCAAGGCATCCCCTTCTTCATCGACAACATTATCAGGTTCCTCCCCTGAAACTATATTTTTATTCCGTCACATCTTATGCACTTTGCTTGGAGCGTCGGTTTATTTTTGTTTTTTTTTGTTTTGTTTGAATAAAATGGATCCTAGCATTCACTTTATGGGAGAGAGACACGCTCCGCTGTAGCATATGGACAAATATGTCCTTAGGCTCTACTCATAGTATTCATGGCGAAGTTTCTTCTTCGTTAAATTGTTATATGGTTGGAATTGGAAAATGCTACATGTAGTAACTCTAAAAATGTCTTGGATAATTTGATACTTGGCAATTGTTGTGCTCATTTTTAAGCTCTTGCATCATATACTTTGCACCCATTAATGAAGAAACACTAAGAGCTTGCTAATTTGGTTTGCATATTTGGTTTCTCTAGAGTCTAGATAATATCTAGTATTGAGTTTTGAACAACAAGGAAGACGGTGTAGAGTCTGATAATGTTTACAATATGTCTTTTATGTGAGTTTTGCTGCACCGTTCATCCTTGTGTTTGTTTCAAATAACCTTGCTAGCCTAAACCTTGTATCGAGAGAGAATACTTCTCATGCATCCAAAATACTTGAGCCAACCACTATGCCATTTGTGTCCACCATACCTACCTACTACATGGTATTTATCCGCCATTCCAAAGTAAATTGCTTGAGTGTTACCTTTAAAATTCCATCATTCACCTTTGAAATATATAGCTCATGGGACAAATAGCTTTAAAACTATTGTGGTATTGAATATGTACTTATGCACTTTATCTCTTATTAAGTTGCTTGTTGTGCGATAACCATGCTTATGGGGACGCCATCAACTATTCTTTGTTGGATATCATGTGAGTTGCTATGCATGTCCGTCTTGTCTGAAGTAAGAGAGATCTACCACCTTCATGGTTGGAGCATGCATATTGTTAGAGAAGAACTTTGGGCCGCTAACTAAAGCCATGATTCATGGTGGAAGTTTCAGTTTT
>NC_061508.1:355681438-355698895 GCF_022539505.1 Lolium rigidum
CGCGTCATACAACCGAAATTAACATGACAAAGTCGTGAATGCCAAACATTAGTTTCATTAACACTAGTGCTTACATGGTTCACAACATTATCACAGAAGTCTTCTAGAGAGAAGCGAAACATTCCCTCACATTCATATCCCTTTCCAACAAAAGTTCCATACTTAGACAGTACAACTTTATTGGACTCAAACACCAACTTAAACCCGTCTTTCATAAGACGGGAGCCACTAACAAGATTCTTCTTGATAGAAGGGACATGCAGCACGTTCCTCAGTTGCACGATCTTTCCCGAAGTAAACATCAGATCTGCCGTGCCAACACCACGAACAGTAGCATGTAACCCATTCCCCATCATTACTGAGGAACCTCGGGCCTGATAAGAGGTAAACATGGAGATGTCAGCACACAAATGAACATTGGCCCCTGTATCAACCCACCATTCCGTGGGCTGAAACACCGAAAGAACGGTAGGTAACATATTACCATACCCTGTAGTTCCTTCATCTGTGTTGCCAATGACCATGCTGACAGAATTTGAGTTCTGTCCAGCCTGACATTTCTTTCCTTTGCGTTGTGGACAGCGATTAGCCCAATGGCATGTCTCGCCACACACCCAGCAAGGATCTTTCTTCTCCGTTTTCCCCTTCTTAAAGTTGGTGGTCTGGGAGACTCCCTTGTTCTTTCCCTTGGATTTGTGGGCATTTTTCTGTACCATATTGGCAGCAGAACGTCCCTCGGTTCCTCCAGTGTGTTTGTCTTTTGCCCTCGCCTTCTCCTCAACATCTAGAGAGCCCATGATATTCTCAACAGAGAACTCATGCCTCTGATGTTTCAGGGAAGTGGCAAAGTTCCTCCATGAAGGGGGAAGCTTAGCGACAATGCATCCCGCGACAAACTTGTCCGGTAGCACACACTTGAGGAGCTCAAGTTCCTTTGCCATGATCTCGTATCTCATGAGCACTGTTCTACTACGGATCGGTTCTCAACCATTATGTAGTCATTGAAGCTGCTCCATAGTATACGGTTCACCTCCGGCATCGGCGACACCAAACTTAGCGTCTAGTGCATCCCATAGTTCCTTCCCATTTCGGATGTGCGAGATAAGCATCAACCAACTTGTCTCCAAGCACACTTAGGACGGCACCCACAAAGATTACGGTGGCATCCCCGAACGCTTTATCCTCGTCGGAGTAAGCGGACCTGCAGGAGTACCTTCCGCAACCCGGTGCACGCCCATAGAAGTGAGCCACAAGAGGGTCTTACTCTGCCATCTCTTGAAATGAGAACATGTAAACGGGCTCGGTTTGAGCGCAGCAGCAAAACCAGACGGTGAAAATTGCCTAAGCATATAAGGTTTTTGGATTGTTACATTATTAGGCAATTTCCGTGTGAGTTTAATTACCGAAAGCAACATTACAGATGCACAAGCATACTTAACCATACACATCAGACCATGCACATGCATCAGATCTGAACATGGAACAAGTAGCAGTGCAAGGTAGGAGAGGGAAATCACGTATATCGCGACCGGAAAGGTCGCACCAGCAGTAGCACCACCACCATGGGAGTTGTTGATGTCGCCCATGGTGTAGTCGGATCTGTCGATGAAGCAGCCGAACCGTCGATGATGAAGACGAACGACGCGAGCGGTCGCGCCGAGACGCTCCCCAAAAACCTTATCGCCCGTCTCCCGGTGCAGGATCTCAACGGACGGAGTTTCGGAGGCCTGCTCTCCCGGACGGCTATGCACACAGTCGCCGGGATGGGAAAGACTAGAGAGTAGCAGAGCAAAAGGAACTTCACGAGAGAGATCTTAGAGTACTATTTTCCAGATCTGATCGGTCTCCTTGTATAGCCTGGGAGGAAGCCGACCCGACCGCATTGACACGCGTAGGAAGCCAGGGACACGCGGCGAGCATGCACATGCAAGCCGACACGTACCCAACACAGTTGGTGCACCAAGCAAAAATTTAGGCTTCCTTGAGTGTGTCTCGAGGCTGTCCCAAGCTGCCAACGTGATGGCCTTGAGATTTCAGGAATTGTAGATTACATGGGCTGCAGCCCATCTACATTTAACACAATAGTCGGCAAGCGACGGTGCTAGACTCCGTCCGACGGTGCAGTCTCCCAGCCCGCGGCGGAGGTAGGACCCATAGGCTGCATCCACAGGGCGGCCATGGGCATTGCCTTGGTGGAGTCCTCCCGTCGCGGAGGCCAATCCTACCACACATCTCTCCGCGCGCGCGGAAGCTCTCCGGCGCTCGCCAGCCGTTGGTCGTCGGCATCATCCGCTGCGACGCGGGGTGGTTCGGGGATGCGGCAAGCCCGGCTAGCGGCGTCCTCGGATACGCGGCAGCGAAATCTCCCGGTAGGAGATCTCCTACCGACGCCTCCTGGCGTGGCGCGGTGATGCGCGGCATGAGTTTCTATCCCGGCCGGCGGCAACGTCGATTAGAAAAGAAAAATCTCTGTCTCGGCAACAACGGAGCCACGGCGCGGGTGTGCTCGTTTCTCAGGATGGATGCGAGTCGTGCGTGGCTCCGTGGGTTAGCTTGCTTTTTTTTTGTCATCGCGTTTTTGTTCGCTGTTTTTTTCCAGGCGGGACGACGTACCACGTACCAGAGGGATTGCAATTTAATAGTTAAGAAATACTAGAGCCAGATCATCTGTTACCGACCCAACCGTCTCGCTCCTCTCGCCCCCGCGCGGGCGAGCAGGGGCGAACCCTAGCCACCGCTCCTCCTAGCCCGGTTCTGCCCCTCCCTCTCTGCGCCGCCGTCGGCGCGGGCCGCCGGGCGTTGCCTGTGCGGTGCCGGCGGCGGCGGGCGGTCTTTCCCCGCGAGCGTGGAGCCCTGGCACGACGCAGGGCGGCCCGTGGCGGTGCACCTTGGCCTATGGCGGTCTGATGCGGCGGCGTGAGATCCGTGTGTCGGGTGGAAGGAGGCGCAGCGGCGCCATCGTTGGCGGCGGAGCGGCGGCCGGGAGGGTGGTGGGGCCAAGATGCGGGTCCCTTTTGGGCCCGATGCGGGCTTGGCGGGCCGTAGGCCCCCGGTCCGACCTTGCGGTTCCCCGGTGGCGGAAGAGGCTCGTCGGCGGTGGCGAGGGTGGTGGCGACGCCACGGCCGGCCTGCTGCGGCTTGGCCGCGAGGACTTCACGGGCCTGGTTGGGCTCGGCCGGGCCGGGAGGGGCCTGGTTTGTCCTTGCTTGCCTCGTCCGGTCGAGCTGCCGTGAAGACCGCCGGTAGTGGTCGTCCGGTGGAGGTTGTTCCCTCCCGCCGGTAGTGGTGTGCTACCCCGGGCCACTGATGTCTCCCTCTTCCTCCTCTAGGCCTTGCGCCGGTGTCCACGGCGAGACAGCGATGAGGACTTCAAGACCGTGGGGGCGTGTGTTGGTGGGCGGTAGGTTTGGGGGGAGCTCATTGAATCGTCCAGGTTGGTGGTTTTGGGGGTTGGGAGAAATCCATGTCGGCTCATCCGACTCTGACGCGGTGGCTCACGAGGGTGCCGCCTTGCCTTCTTGGAGGGCGTCGGATGTACCCCCTATCCATTTCCTTCCGTGTGCGGGGAAACCCCGGGAGTTCTCCGGACAGCAGCGGCGTCGTTGTCGTTCTCTTTGTTGAAGGTGATGTTTTGGTATGCGGCGGTTCGAGGTGCTAGGAGTGTGGTGGGAATCCTTCGGAGGACGCAGCGGTTGCGGGGTCGTCATCGTTCTTGTCGAGCTACCGGTGTCGGCATTTGTTTCCTTTTTTCTTTCTCTTCCGTTTCTTTTGGGCCTGGTTGTGCTGCGCCCTAGCATGCTTGTATCGTGTGGGTGCTATATTAATATAGGGAAAATACACGATAACCCCCCCAGTTCGCGCGCCTTCCATCATATGCCCCCCTTTGTGTCAACGACATGTGGGATCCGGCCCCACATGTCGGTGATACAGAGGGGCATATGATGGAAAGCGCAGCTTGGGGGGGGGTTATCGTGGATTGCCCCATTAATATAGCGGGGCGAAAGCCTATTTGGAAGATCATCTGTTACAACATAACATGGGAGAAGTTATTTTTTTCATTTAGTACAAGCGCTTACCTGCTAAACACTAATTAGAGAAACAACATCGATGTACTGACATATAACATGCGTAACTTTTTTCTAGATACGGATGTATCTAAACACTAAAATACTGTAGACAGAGTTGACACACTTATTTTGTCGCAACTATTTTCTAGATACGGATGTATTTAAACACTAAAATACGTCTAGACAGAGTTGACACACTTATTTTGTCGCAACTATTTTCTAGATACGGATGTATCTAAACACTAAAATAGGTCTAGATAGAGTTGACACACTTACTTTGTCTCAAATTTTTATATATACATATCTATCTAAACACTAAAATACATCTTGACAAAGTTTACACACTTATTTTGAAACAGAGTTAGTATTACATAGATGGACAACATATAAATTTAAGCTCACAATTGTAAAGGAGCTTCTACTAACACAGTGATCCCTTTACCAAAGCGTTCTGACATATGTTGCGCCCATTCATGAATCCTGTAAACAGGTATGTTGGAGTTCCGATGAAAAGAGTAGCTTTTGAACTTGGGTTCTATAGTCATTTGCTTAAGTACAGCAGAGTTTTCCAGAATGCAGCATGCCAAGGCAACTTGAGTCCGAGAAAAAACCTCCTCCCGGGCCGCCATGCACGGGCGGCTCCGGAGGCGCCCCCCACGCCAAACCCTAGTAGCCGCCGGATCTCCTCCTCCGGCCGCTGCCGCCGCCAAGGCCGGCGGTGGCGGCCACGCCTGGCCGTCGAAGACGGCAGGTGCAGGCGAGCGCGCCCCGGCGGGCCCCCGACATGCGGAGGTGGGACGCCATGGGCGGCACGGTGGGCGAGCGCGGCCGGCGGCGCGGGGCTTCGTGGGCCTTGCGGCGCGGGGCTGGGGGTCGGGAGGGTTGGCGGCGCATGGCGGAGAGGCGGCTCCTGGCGAGGTAGGCAGCGGAGGGGAGGCGGAGGCGAGGCGCGACAGCTTCACCGGAGGCGCTCGCGAGCCTTGACTGGGAGGCGGCGGCGCGGAGAGTCTCCGCCAAGGAAGAGCCTTGGCGAGCAGAGGCCGTCGCTCCCGTGTCCTGGGCGCGCGTGGAGCTCTCCTGGCGGCGCTGGCGTGGGGAGAGGGAGGAGTCAGAGTGGGCCTGATCTGGGTCTACGGGCCCGATCTGGGCCTTCAGGGCTGGGGCGGCTACTGCATGGAGGTCGCCTGGAGCTGGCACGACCGTGGCGGCCGGCCCTAGCTCGTGCCGGAGATGAGTGGAGGCTGTTGTCCCTGGGTGGGAGGGAAGAGTCCGGCGAGGCCTGCTGCGGAGAGCTCGGGCGGAGAGGAGAGGAGGCGCCCTCGGGAGGCAGTCGGGCGTGGCCGGTGCTGGAGGCGGCGGCAAGGAGAAGCTCGGCCAGGGAGAGCCCTCGGCGAGCAGAGGTCTACCGCCTTGAGCTCGGCAAGGTCTGGGTCACCGGGCGGCGGAGAGCGGAGGCTGGAGTGCGAGCCAGATATGGGCTTCCTAGGCCCGATCTGGGCCGCTGGGCCGGGGCGTGCTGGACATGGGTGGGCACCTGGAGTTGGCGAGGTCCGCCGCGTGCAGCGTTGGCTCCGGCTGGAGGGGAGAGTGGTGGATGCGGTGCCTGGCCGGGCTGGAGGGGGAGAGGGAGGTTGACCAGATCCTCAGCTTTGCGTGGTGTGTGGTCTGCAGTTTTTTGCGACACCATCGATGAGGCGCTGGGGCGGCAGCGGTGCGAGGCTCAAGGGAGCTCTGCCCATGCTCTGGGGTTTCGGAGATGGTCGAGGACTCGGACGAAAGTCATGCCCGGCTTAGGTCAGGCCGGTGGCGACGACGCCCGGGTGTCGTTCCCCTCCTTGGAGGCGTCGCCGTGGAGTGTCGACATCTCCCTACTCAGTTGGAGCTTGGTTGTCTTCGGGCGAAAGCCTCGATCCGGTGCGGATCGGCACGTTGGCGGCGTCGGCGACGTCGTGACTCTGTGGGAGCTTCGTGCTTGAAGACACGGTGCAGGGGTCCCCTTGCGGTTTCAATCCGGTGGCGCTGCGGTCCACGACAGATCTTCAAGGCGCTATGCACACCACTGTTGGCATGTTTCTGGAGGACAGCTTCTTGGGTTCGACCTGTCCCGCCATTGATCTACTTTGGATGGTGCGTCGACAAGGAAGGCCTTCTTGAAGTGGCTCCTCCACGGAGGTGTCTGGCGTCGGTTGAGACGTGGCTTGGCTACTTGCTTAGGACAGGTGCTTTGTGTTGTGGTTGTTTGGTCTGTAGCCGGTGTTGTGTGGGATCACGCTCATTGCTTGTAGCGAGTGGTGCCGTTCTTGTACTCAAACCTCTACCTTCTATAAAGATATGGTACGCCTTTGGCGTACTCTCGAAAAAAAAAAGGCAACTTGAGTCCGGAAGCACCTGAACCCACTCATGTACACTGTCTTGAGGTGATCATGGCGGTGCATATGACAGCCATCCCCTGTCAGCTCACCATTCCAACAGTGGTCAAGAAGCCTCATGTAGTCCATCTGTTATACATCCCACAAATCAGCTGGTAGAGACAATCCAAGTGCACATCGCACAAAAGAAAAATCAAAATCTATTGTTACTCCAGTTCAACAAAACAATACTCACATCAAGATGCAGCGTCTCTAGTTGGGGTGCAAAATCTAAATAGTGGGCCAACTGAACAATTCCATTATGGGAATTCGAATCATCATAGAAGATAAATATCGTACAAGTTAGATGCTTCAAATGCATAAACATGGCCTGTGGTCTTGTTGTCAGCGTATGCAACTGAAACATGAGCAAGCCAGTCAAGATAGCACTATAGTAGTAAGGCCTAGTTTGAAGAACTACTACATGGTAAGCACACCAATCATAAGATAAATTGCCAGATTACCAGGTCATTATATCCCCATAATGAGGCAAACACATTTAGGACCTTCACTACCAAAATACTAGGAAATTCAGTGAATGCATGGACAAACTGGTAAAAACAGCACTACAATCAAACGGAAGAATGCTGCAATACTGGTGGGGGCCTCCTGACTTTCGTTGCCTGCTCAAAGGAATAAGAAATCTCAATAAGCTTCGGCTCTGATCCTTTCAACCCTCCAAAGCAGATTGCAAAAGGAACGCCATCCGACGCGTATCCGGCCGGGATGGTGATCGCTGGGTAGCCACCGATGGCAAGCAGGCTATGAGCAGATGCGCCAGGAGCGACGATTGCGTCCAGTTGATTGACTAGCATAATCTTCTCAAGGCCCTCCTCGCACAGTTTGTTCAGTTTGGCAATGGCACGCTCCTCAGTCGGACCAATGCCGTTTGTTGCTTCAGATTGCACAAGGTAACTCTGGCCAAATTCAGCCATCCTTTCCTGTAACATATATTTCAAAAGTATCTTATTTGAGTTCAAGAAAAACAACTAGGAAATGAGGTGAAATAAAGTAATTACCGCGACAGGATGCTTGTCGTTGAATTCAATTATGCCTGATAATGATTTAACAGGTGTGGTGGCCAGCTCAGACAGGTAAGAGTTGAGGGACAGCTTGAACTCGGCGAGCATTAGAGCACGTTCGCCGCTTTGTACTGCATCGTTGATGACATTCATGCTTGGTATCTCAAGATTGTCCACCAATATGGCACCCAATTGCCTTTGAGTTTTTTAACAGCATGCACAAGTTAGGAAAAGCTAATCTATATTCAGACAAAAAAATCAACAAAACCAATAAGTAGATAACATGTCATAATTCATTCCTTCTTTCATTCAATCATCCCCAGTGACTGATCATCCCTCTTCAATGTTGATACTGTCATATAGTAGTAGTTTGCATGAAAAGTGTAAATGGATGTCTAAGCGACATTCAGGATATAGGCACATGTCTTTCTCATAACCAGTGGCATTTTCAAAATTTCAAACATTGCAGTGGCATTTGTTCCATAACTTGTTACTCTTGCCATGTTCGAGGCACGTTATTTTGACAGTATAATATTCTCTGGTGCAGAATATCATTCAGAGTGTATGGAGTCTGAAATAGTGTTGTGCAATAACTAGTTCTTCTCAAAGGCTTAAGAGTAAAGTGTGTCAGACCAGCTTAGGTGCCAACATTGGGATCAATCATCTACCTCCAGACCTATGATATTGTGTCAGCTAGTATCATAACCATGCCTCGGAGAAAGCTTGAAACTGAACATCAATTATGTGATTTACTGTATCATATGACAAGATCTTACACTTATATAGATTAAAAACATCGGGAAAAAAAGCACCACTTATTAGTTGTCTGGCTTAGCATAACCGCAGTTCTACAAGAAAGTGAAGCACAATCGAAGTGACTGATACCTATGAATAAAAAATATTGACGACACACAAGAAGAGTGATGAATCACCTCATAGTGTCGAAGTGCTCCCCAAACACCTTCTCTTTGATGGATCCGGGGGGAAACAGGAAGAAATCCTTCCTCATAACCCCAATCCTCTTGCCTCTTAGACCATTTATGTTCAAGAATTGCCTGTAACCGCCTTCCGGGATATACTGAGATGCCATGTGAGTTGCCTCTGCATCCCGTGGATCGTAACCAACGATTGCTTCCAACACATTTACTGCATCTGAAACAGTCCTACAGATTGGGCTGCATCAAGTAAATCGCATCACTAAGAAGTAACTAGAATCGGCGTCACCAGATCATAAAAGAAAAGTGAGCAAACATACATGGGCACATTACAACTATACTTTTGCTGAACTACTCGGTAAAAGTGGTTTCTGATAGTAATTCAGTTAAGCAATGCACACTGCAGTGCTGTTTGGGTTAATATTCAGGCAGTAAAACCACATCACTCTGCTAGATTGATGTAAGCATTCGGTCAGCGTCTATTTTACCCCACTGTGTCCATCCTTGGAGAAATGATGATGACACCGGCACGGCTCGTGAGGCCGACCGTCGGCTTGATCCCGACAACGGAGTTGAAGCTGGACGGGCACATGATGGACCCGTCTGTCTCGGTGCCAATCGTCACGGACACCATGTTTGCCGCCGCCGCAATGGCGGAGCCGCTGCTGGAGGAGCACGTTGTCGCTGAAGGCACGTATGGGTTCTACTACATCAGAAAGTGATTAGGGTCATTCAGATTTGCCCTTGATCCGATAAATGAACTTGCAATTCTAGCTTCGAAGCAAAGGTGAAGGAAACGTAATAGTAGGCGGAGGAGGCAGATCTGCTGACCAGGCCCTGGCCGCCGCGGGGGCTCCAGCCGGCGGGGACGCCGGGGGCGCGGAAGTTACACCACTCGCTGAGGCTGGCGGTGCCGAGGACCACCGCGCCGGCGCCCCGGAGCCGCTCGACCACGCCGGCGTCGCGCGCGGGGCGGGACCCGACCAGCGCGAGCGACCCGGCCGTCGCGTTTAAGGCGCCGGCCGCGGCGATGTTGTCCTTGATCAGCACGGGGATGCCGTGGAGCGGCGGGAGCGCGGCGCCTCCGAGGAGGCGGGCGGCGTCGGCGCGTTCGGCGGCGGCGAGCGCGCCGTCGGCGTCGAGCTCTACGACGGCGTGGAGGGCCGGGTCGAGCGACGCGATGCGGCGAAGGTAGAGCTCGACGAGGCCGCGCGAGGTGAGCGCGCCGCCGGCGAAGGCGCGGTGGATGGACTCGATGGTGGCCTCCTCGAGCACAAACGTGGCGGTCGCGGTGGTGGCCGCGAGGAGCAGCGGTACGAGGTACCGCAGCATGGCCGGCCACTTGGTGGCGCGATGTAGGAGGAGAGGACCCGACTGTTCACTGTCTCCGAACGAAGGGGAATTTGCCACTAGCCTCTCTTTTTTTTGTGAATTTTTTTAAACATATCAGACCACCTGCCCCATTAAAATGCTAGAAAAGACCCAATATAAATGCAATTGTCAAAACTGTTCGTGGTGGCACGCTGGCCAAGCGACACATGGCGCATGCCACCGCGAGCCGTGGCGGTAGCCCTTGCCGTCATGAGTGGCGGCGGCATGTTTGCTAGCCGGAGCTATCGTCAATTGCGTCAACGCGAGGTCGTCGTGTGGTGGGCCCTGCTGCTATCGGCAGTGGCCGCATGCCACCACCAGCTCTCGCGGCATGTGTCGGCATGCACTGATTCCCACATTACCTTTTCCACAGATTCTTCGCTTTTCTGCTGATGGCACTGATTGAGGGTACTTTCCGTTTATTTTTTCCGCTTAATTCTCTTGTACAATCTATCGAGATCACTCTTGAAACAGACGTCGATATTATTTGGTACACAAATTCTCATACCTTAGCCAGCATGAGTGTGCCGTGATCAGACCAGGATTTTAGGCCTCGGCGACAAGACGGGAAACTGGCCAGGGCTGGACGCAGGGAAAATAGAGTGATCTATTGCACTAGCTATGCATGTTAATTTCAGTTTTACTTTCTTGTTGTATCTTAAATTTCGTTATAGTGATTAGCCGTATTTTAATTTTAGTTATATTTGTAGCTTAATTTCGTCAGATGTATTAATAAATAAATGTTGATTTCCTGGAAAAAGATCGTGCCTAATTTTTCCCGCCTAAAGTTCCCGCTTAATTTTTTCCGCCAATATTTTCCGCCCGGAATTCCCGCCTTTTCTCTGAGTCGCGTGAACCCTTCCCCGATCATTCATTTTATCAATATAATCACAATCGCTCCAAGATGCCTGCTCCTGGTGATCGTAGTTTTAATTCGTTTATGGATGCTTCTTTTCTCCCCTCTGCTTCTTGAGTTATGAGTGCAAATAATATAGACAATATCGAAAATCTCTTCACGAATGTATCTAGACAAATTTCATGAGAAGAAGAGAGTATATTATTAGCAAGTACTTCTTCCGTTTCATAATTATCGTCGCCAATCGGAGGGTGTAACATTCTGAAATGTAGAATTGTTCTGGGGAATTCATTTGTTCTACTACTACGCATGCGCACGTTTGGTTAATCCTCGGCACGACGTCCGATCGTTGGAACCAGGCAGAGCCAGCCCAGCCAGGACTCAGCCCACATCATAGTAAGCGTAGGACCCATTCATGTTCTTATCCACGCAAGCCCCGACTCAGCCGGAGCAGTACTGTGAGCCACTCGCCGGCCACGACCATCTCCGCGGAATGCTGATCTCGATCTGTCACCTGCCGCTGGCAATTATGGCTACGCAATTGTTCCCTGCCGTGGAGGCTCTCCCGTTCACTTGGCCACGCGTCTCTCCTCGCAGCTCACTGGCCCCGAAATCCTTGCGCTCGCCATCAACCAATCTTAATCGACGTAGACCTGTTTGAGAGCAACAAAGGGGTGTAAAGTAATGCGGGAAACATGTTGCAAGAGGCATGCAAGCAAATCGAGCATGATTTCAAATTGTATAAATTTCGAACTAATTCATACGTGTATACGCGACAAATCAAGATAAATAATCACCTCTCACCGTGGGGTTATTAAGAACATATGACCTCACCTACTTCCTACATCCTCAAATAACCTTACCGAAGGCGGTCTCCAGAAATTGGGGGTCCCGATGCGAATTATAAAATGAGGCCCTGATTTTTTTAAAAAAAATCTCCGATAACTACTAATACAACAAAACCATATTTTGATTTAATTTTATAACTTTCGTATGGGTATTTTTGCACATTATTCAGAAATATGTCAAATATTATCCCGGAAGGAGTAAATGTGGCACTAAATAATAATCAAACTTCAGGTTCTACAAATAAGCATCAACCGTCTTGTATTTTTTGAAATAAAATTCTCAATCATATTTCTCCGAGATATCTTTCTGAGTTGAGCTCTATTGTCACCAATCCACCGAGACATTCTTGTGTCAGTACGTAGAAGGCAAATAGGGTTTCAACAACTTGAATTTAGAAGAAAGCTTCTTTCCGCGGATGCAAACTAATAGTATAAATAAATTCAAACGAATTTACTGCATATGATTGACCATAGATTAATTATCTTGCAGGGGTCCTTTATTAGGCACTGCTCCAATCCTATCTGTATTACCTAATCCTAATTCCTAACCACAATAAGACCGTAGGACAGGAAGCATAGACCAAAGGAGGAAAACTATCCGGTCGACGGTTGCCTGGCTTTGGCCTAGATCAGCAAAAATTCAGGAACGACCTACATGGTGCTTTCGATAAGGAGCTCCCACGCTTCTTCTGGCAGGACCGGACAAGCCGTTGGAAATATCACATGTTCAAGTGGGCAGATGTGTGCGCCCCCATTGATCATGGGGGCATAGACATTTTATCCTCAAGACACATGAACGCCGTCTTGATGCTAAAATGGGCGTGGAGGATCCTTAAGGACGGCGGGGATCTTTGGCTTCAGCTGGTGAAGGCCAAGTACCTGAGGGGTCAACCGCTCCTAGCTTGTGAGCGCGGGAGGGATCTCAGTTTTGGAAGTACCTCCAGGAGATCAAGCATGTGATTAGAGCCGGACTGTCTCTCACCATAGGGGATGGTCGGGGGAACTTGTTTTGGCTTGATTCGTGGCTTGATGGGGGACCTCTTAGGGTGGAGTTTCCGGAGTTGTTCGCCATCTGTGCGGATCCTTCTGTGTCGATGGTGGAGGTTGCGGCTGGTTGGTGGGTTGTCCCGTTTCGGCGGGGCGTCACCCCATGGGAGACCCTGGGGTGGGAGTCTTTGTTAACCCGACTCGCAGGGGTTCTCCCCGGCGGCTCGGATAGTGCACACTGGCGCCTGTCCCCGTCAGGCACCGTCTCTATTAGGTCGGTCTACATGGCCCTATTTAGAGGGCCAGGCCTTAGTTGGATGTCACTGATGGCGTGTAACTCACACGTTCGTTGGGAACCCCAAGAGGAAGGTATGATGCGCACAGCAGCAAGTTTTCCCTCAGAAAGAAACCAAGGTTTATCGAACCAGGAGGAGCCAAGAAGCACGTTGAAGGTTGATGGCGGCGGGATGTAGTGCGGCGCAACACCGGGATTCCGGCGCCAACGTGGAACCTGCACAACACAACCAAAGTACTTTGCCCCAACGAAACGGTGAGGTTGTCAATCTCACCGGCTTGCTGTAACAAAGGATTAACCAGTATTGTGTGGAAGATGATTATTTGCAGAAAACGAGTAGAACAAGTATTGCGAGTAGATTGTATTTCGGTATAGAGAATTGGACCGGGGTCCACAGTTCACTAGAGGTGTCTCTCCCATAAGATAAACGGCATGTTGGGTGAACAAATTACGGTTGGGCAATTGACAAATAAAGAGGGCATGACCATGCACATACATATTATGATGAGTATAGTGAGATTTAATTGGGCATTACGACAAAGTACATAGACCGCCATCCGGCATGCATCTATGCCTAAAAAGTCCACCTTCGAGGTTATCATCCGAACCCCCTCCGGTATTAAGTTGCTAACAACAGACAATTGCATTAAGTATTGCGCGTAATGTAACCAGTAACTACATCCTTGAACATAGCACTAATGTTTTATCCCTAGTGGCAACGAGCACATCCACAACCTTAGAACTTTCCGTCATCTGTCCCCCAGATATCAATGGAGGCATGAACCCACTATCGAGCATAAATACTCCCTCTTGGAGTTACAAGCATCTACTTGGCCAGAGCATCTACTAGTAACGGAGAGCATGCAAGATCATAAACAACACATAGACATAACTTTGATAATCAACATCACAAGTATTCTCTATTCATCGGATCCCAACAAACGCAACATATAGAATTACAGATAGATGATCTTGATCATGTTAGGCAGCTCACAAGATCCAGACAATGAAGCACAATGGGGAGAAGACAACCATCTAACTACTGCTATGGACCCATAGTCCAGGGGTAGACTACTCACACATCACTCCGGAGGCGACCATGGCGGCGTAGAGTCCTCCGGGGAGATGATTCCCCTCTCCGGCGAGGGTCGTGAGGGCGCCCGGATCCCCGAGATGGGATCGGCGGCGGCGGCGTCTCTGGAAGGTTTTCCGTATCGTGGCTCTCGGTGCTGGGGGTTTCGCAACGGAGGCTTTAAGTAGGCGGAAGGGCGAGGTCGGGGAGGCGGCACGAGGGCCCCACACCACGGGCCGCGCGGCCAAGGGGGCCGCGCCGCCCTAGGGTGTGGCCACCTCGTGGCCCCACTTCGTCTCCTCTTCGGACTTCGGAAGCTTCGTGGCAAAATAGGACCCTGGGCGTTGATTTCGTCCAATTCGAGAATATTTCGTTACTAGGATTTCGAAACCAAAAACGACGAAAACGACAAGCGGCACTTCGGCATCTTGTTAATAGGTTAGTTCCGAGAAAATGCACGAATATGACATAAAGTGTGCATAAAACATGTAGATAACATCAATAATGTGGCATGGAACATAAGAAATTATCGATACGTCGGAGACGTATCGGCATCCCCAAGCTTAGTTACTGCTCGTCCCGAGCGGGTAAAACGATAACACGAGATAATTTTCTGGAGTGACATGCCATCATAACCTTGATCATACTATTTGTAAAGCATATGTAGTGAATGCAGCGATCAAAACAATGTATATGACATAAGTAAACAAGTGAATCATAAAGCAAAGACTTTTCATGAATAGCACTTCAAGACAAGCATCAATAAGTCTTGCATAAGAGTTAACTCATAAAGCAATAATTCAAAGTAAAGGTATTGAAGCAACACAAAGGAAGATTAAGTTTCAGCGGTTGCTTTCAACTTGTAACATGTATATCTCATGGATATTGTCAACATAGAGTAATATAATAAGTGCAATATGCAAGTATGTAGGAATCAATGCACAGTTCACACAAGTGTTTGCTTCTTGAGGTGGAGAGAAATAGGTGAGCTGACTCAACATTGAAAGTAAAAGAATGGTCCTCCATAGAGGAAAAGCATCGATTGCTATATTTGTGCTAGAGCTTTGATTTTGAAAACATGAAACAATTTTGTCAACGGTAGTAATAAAGCATATGTATCATGTAAATTATATCTTACAAGTTGCAAGCCTCATGCATAGTATACTAATAGTGCCCACACCTTGTCCTAATTAGCTTGGACTACCGGATCATCGCAATGCACATGTTTTAACCAAGTGTCACAAGGGGTACCTCTATGCTGCTTTGTACAAAGGTCTAAGGAGAAAGCTCGCATTGGATTTCTCGCTATTGATTATTCTCAACTTAGACATCCATACCGGGACAACATAGACAACAGATAATGGACTCCTCTTTTATGCATAAGCATGTAACAACAATTAATATTTTTCTCATATGAGATTGAGGATATATGTCCAAAACTGAAACTTCCACCATGAATCATGGCTTTAGTTAGCGGCCCAATGTTCTTCTCTAACAATATGCATGCTTAACCATAAGGTGGTAGATCTCTCTTACTTCAGACAAGACGAACATGCATAGCAACTCACATGAAATTCAACAAAGAGTAGTTGATGGCGTCCCCGAGTGAACATGGTTATCGCACAACAAGCAACTTAATAAGAGATAAAGTGCATAATTACATATTCAATACCACAATAGTTTTTAAGCTATTTGTCCCATGAGCTATATATTGCAAAGGTGAATGATGGAATTTTAAAGGTAGCACTCAAGCAATTTACTTTGGAATGGCGGAAAATACCATGTAGTAGGTAGGTATGGTGGACACAAATGGCATAGTGGTTGGCTCAAGTATTTTGGATGCATGAGAAGTATTCCCTCTCGATACAAGGTTTAGGCTAGCAAGGCTTATTTGAAACAAACACAAGGATGAACCGGTGCAGCAAAACTCACATAAAAGACATATTGAAAACATTATAAGACTCTACACCGTCTTCCTTGTTGTTCAAACTCAATACTAGATATTATCTAGACCTTAGAGAAACCAAATATGCAAACCAAATTTTAGCATGCTCTATGTATTTCTTCATTAATGGGTGCAAAGCATATGATGCAAGAGCTTAAACATGAGCACAACAATTGCCAAGTATCACATTACCCAAGACATTTATAGCAATTACTACATGTATCATTTTCCAATTCCAACCATATAACAATTTAACGAAGGAGAAACTTCGCCATGAATACTATGAGTAGAAACTAAGGACATACTTGTACATATGCTACAACGGAGCGTGTCTCTCTCCCATAAAGTGAATGCTAGGATCCATTTTATTCAAACAAAACAAAAAACAAAAACAAACCGACGCTCCAAGCAAAGCACATAAGATGTGATGGAATAAAAATATAGTTTCAGGGGAGGAACCTGATAATATTGTCGATGAAGAAGGGGATGCCTTGGGTATCCCCAAGCTTAGACGCTTGAGTCTTCTTAGTATATGCAGGGGTGAACCACCGGGGCATCCCCAAGCTTAGAGCTTTCACTCTCCTTGATCATGTTGCATCATACTCCTCTCTTGATCCTTGAAAACTTCCTCCACACCAAACTTAGAACAACTCATTAGAGGGTTAGCGACAATAAAAATTAACATGTTCAGAGGTGACACAATCATTCTTAACACTTCTGGACATTGCATAAAGCTACTGGACATTAGTGGATCAAAGAATTCATCCAACATAGGAAAAGAGGCAATGCGAAATAAAAGGCAGAATCTGTCAAAACAGAACAGTTCGTATTGACGAATTTTATCGAGGCACCAGACTTGCTCAAATGAAAATGCTCAAATTGAATGAAAGTTGCGTACATATCTGAGGATCACTCACGTAAATTGGCATAATTTTCTGAGTTACCTATAGGGAAAACAGCCCAGATTCGTGACAGCAAAGAAATCTGTTTCTGCGCAGTAATCCAAATCTAGTATGAACTTTTCTATCAACGACTTTACTTGGCACAATAAAACACTAAACTAAGATAAGGAGAGGTTGCTACAGTAGTAAACAACTTCCAAGACACAAAATAAAAACAAAATACTGTAGGTAAAAACATGGGTTGTCTCCCATAAGCGCTTTTCTTTAATGCCTTTCAGCTAGGCGCAGAAAGTGTGTATCAAGTATTATCAAGGGACGAAGTGTCAACATCATAATTTGTTCTCATAATAGAATCAAAAGGTAACTTCATTATCTTTCTAGGGAAGTGTTCCATACCTTTCTTGAGAGGAAATTGATATTTTATATTACCTTCCTTCATATCAATGATAGCACCAACGGTTCGAAGAAAAGGTCTTCCCAATATAATGGGACAAGATGCATTGCATTCAATATCCAAGACAACAAAATCAACGGGGACAAGGTTATTGTTAACGGTAATGCGAACATTATCAACTTTCCCCAAAGGTTTCTTTGTAGAATGATCAGCAAGATTAACATCCAAATAACAATTTTTCAGCGGTGGCAAGTCAAGCATATTATAAATTTTCTTAGGCATAACGGAAATACTTGCACCAAGATCACATAAAGCATTACAATCAAAATCTTTAACCTTCATCTTAATGATGGGC